>NC_041232.1:86767624-86842624 GCF_002837175.3 Physeter macrocephalus | reverse complement strand
TCCTTTCTTCCTTCCTTCCTTCCTTCCCTCCTTCTAGATTCAATGTGATGCTTGCCTAGTGGGAATTTTCAATCTAGGGTCATAACTCATTGAGTTGGGGAAACAGCTTCTACTCTCTTTCTTGAAAACCTGTTAGGAAGATCCTGAATTACTCCTGTAATTTTCTTATCTCTTGTTCCTCATTTGCTATCTCTTTATCTTTTTATTCTATTTTCTTGGTGATTTTTTTCTAGCTTACCTTCCAAATATTCCACATGTTTTTTAGAAAGTTGTGGTTGTCATTTTCTAAACTCCAAGAACAGTTATGGTATGACTCTAACCCTTTCTCATAGCACCCAGTTCTTGTTTTATGGATACAGTATCTTTTTATTTCTCTGAGGCCATTTGCTACAGTTTTTTACAATGTTTCTTTCTGCTCCCCGACTTGTGTCTTCCTCCCTGAGGTTCCACCCTGTCTCTGTGCTTCAGGATGAAGCTTTCCAGATGTCTGAGATCCTCACCTGCTGCAACTGTCAGCTCTGTGAACAAGGACAGGCCAGTTAGTGAGTGGGATATATTACAGCAGGATTCAGTGGGACACTGGGATTTTCTCTTTGGAAAACACAAGTGCCATAATCTACATACTTTTTAACGGGACAGTTACATTTCTTCAAAGAATTTTCCAACTCACTGCTTTGGTGTGCATGTGTTGTGTGTGTGTGTGTGTGTGTGTGTGTGTGTGTGTGCAGAATTCCACTCTGCCAACAGGGAGTGGGGAGAGGAGGGGCTGCAGATGCGGTGGTCCTCACACAGGTATTCATTTCACCTCTGCTTCTTCCTCCTCAGCTCTTCTCTATGCCTGGTGTCTCCAAGTCCTGCAGGTCTGGTAGCAATATGTCCCTAAAAGGCCACTGAGGGGATGGATGAGATGATCCAGGAGTAACATCTTCTCACCGCCTTACACACAGCAGGCACTCGGGGAAGGTGAGCTAGTTTTATGTTCAAAATGACTAGTACTGTTATTTTTAAGACCCTTGACTGAAGTGAGTAAGCTTCTAGGAAAAGAGATTTCCAGACTCACAACAGTTGTGGCAGGGGATCGTGTCCCGAGTGGAGGGCATCAGAAGCCATGGGTCGACGGAGGTTGCTTTCCAATCACAGACGTGATTTTCTGACACACGCTGGAGCTGCTTTGGCTCCTTGAGTTGCTCAAAAAACATGCTCTGGGCGTCACGTGCTTGAGATCCGTGGTGTCCATCACTGACACCCGTAGATGGACCCTCTGTTACGTCTATGTTTTCTTTCCCAGGATGAGAAACTACAGAGATTGTTATTGTTATTTAATGAACTCCTGGGCAACACTATGTGGCCCAGGGAGTGGTTTAATAAATTAAAATTCATGAGAATTTCACTGACTTGTCTAAGATTTAAGACCCCCTGGGTCTGCAGATCTTACATTTTCTACAAATGCACAGAAGGATAAGAAAAATGTGTGCAACTTTTAATCACCTTCATAAAAGTTACTAATATTACTAATGACCCATAGAATAGGACGTTTCCAGGCACAGTGACATTAACAAGGTGAGGAATGCTGGTCTGGCCCCTCCATTTGAAATGAGACCATTTTCTAAACTCAACACCAGTGTGAAATGCCTCTTGCTTTGTGGGACCTGCAGTCCCAAGACAATGGTGGGCGTGTCACGGACGGGGGAGATTTCATCCTCTCGGTCATTGAAGGAGCGATAGTGACAAATCCCATTTCTCCACAGGCTCTTAGAACTGTAGTCTAATACTGTTGGTTGAGCAGTTTGGAACAAAATCTAACTTCTTAGTGCATACAATAAAACTGCATTTTTAGGACCATATCAGGCAGCCACCTCTGTTCATCCAGCACAAACATCCCCAAACCCAAAGGACCTTATTCTATTTTATTGTGTCTTTTACTCCCTCGGACCATTTCCTAAAAGTCTTTACAAGGACACAAGTAAGTATGAGCGTGTACAGGAGAGAAAAGAACTGGCAAAAAGTCAACCCCTTCCTCAAAGAAGCAACTCAAATTGCGTTTTCTCTTTGTGTTGCCTCACAGATACATTAATATTGAATATAAAATAAAGCATATGATGATATTATTATATTACTTTTAATATGACTACATTATGGGTTATCTTTTCATAGTCTTGCATTTATTTTGCGTCACTTTTCTGTTGATTTTTTTCACCACTTGGGGTGACTTCCAACCCCCCTAGAGAGACAGGCATTCAACAAAGTTAGGTGTGCTCCCCAGGCCCTGAGTGACAGAGCAATTTCTATAAAACTTTAGCAGAGAAGTGTTTTAGGAGAAGAGGGGGAGATGGCCGGCAGGAGGCCATTTCATCCGTCCACTGTCAGCGAGGGTGACTGGCCCAGGAGGACGGGCTCCTTTGCTTGACTTACAGGAGTTCCTGCAGCCTTGTTCGTATCTGCTCTCCCCCCAGCTGCCCGGCTCGGTGAAAGATGGATCCACAATTCAGAAAGTTCTGGGGCACTGCCCACTTTCCAAAGCAAGGCATTCAAAAACAACACAAGAACAACAAAGAACAGGGAGAAAGATGCAGGCTGGCAGCCCAGGCAACCCGGTGATAAAGGATGTGTTTCCAGAGGTGAACTGCTCTGCGTGGCTGTGTGTGGTTTCCTGGTGAAGGCTTAATGTTCACTTGTGAATCCCTTTAGGAGTAAAGTTGTGAGACGCTGAGACAGAAATCTGCAGTAGCTGTAGATGATACTTCTGTGCTCATTTATTTATTTGCTCAGCAAACATTCACTGACCAGCGACCACGTGCCTGGTCTACCCTCGACGTTTTCACGTCTGACTTAATCTTCACCCACATCAGGGTTTCTAGGAGTTACCTGGCTGGTGGCTGCCACAGGTCCTGTGTGTAGGAAGTTCTGATCCACTGTAGGTTTTCTGATTCCAAAAAGCCATTGTTCTTTCAATAGAAGATGGTTCTCCCCTGACACACTTGTACATTTCAAATTTAAAGCTCAGGGGCAGTTAAAGGAAAAAGATATGTAAAATCTTACTTCTTTCCAAATCACGTTTTATGTTTTCTTATTGTTTCTTGTCTGGAATCATCTGTTAAGTACGTGTTAGGGTAACATTCATCTTATCCCAGGGCTAAAACTATGAACTGTTCAAAAAATATAGTTGTCTTCTGCTAAGTTCTCATGAAATAAACATGATTATGTGAAATTAAAAGCACTTGATGCCTAAAAAGCATTACAAAGTAAGTTGGAAATGATCTTCCTAAGAAGAGCAAACTTTTCGAGAAACCCCGGATTTCCTAATGGCCTTGTATTCACCGCTGAACTCAGGAGACACAGGACAAGCCCTAAATACAAGCATTAAGTAGGGCTTTCGTTTACATCAGCCAGTATTGAAAAAGCTGTTGAGGGCCTCTTCCTCTAGGGCTGATTAAGTAAAAATTACGAAGGGAAGAAACTTCATGTGTTAGTATACATGTCAGTTATGTTCTAGATGTCAAGAATTAAAGCTAACAGAAATCCATATCTTCCAGCCTGAAGCTGGAGGTTGTCAACTTCCGTCTTTATCTTCTCGTGAAGGAAGATCACAGAACAGCTGCCACTCCTGGTCATGATATCACAGATGACAATTTGAACGGGAAGGGATATAAGTGCAGGTGTAACACACAAACTCTGGCTATGTTTCATGAAGCCTCTACTGGGCTGCAGACATCACACCTATTTTCCGGACTCTGTGTCTTGCCAAAGGCCAGAGTAAGGGTGCTTCACGAGCAAGAATCAGTCTGTTAGTGGTCATATGCTCCTTTTGATCTCTGAGATTATAAGGCAATTCTGCCCTGCAACACAACACCTTATTTGATTTTGCCATAAGATAAGCCTTAAACATAAAGCATATTTGCAGCCAAGTGCAGACTAGGGGGTGAATGGTACAAGAGGGCAAGCAGGCTCTGTTAGGAATGATGGGCTACATGGCACGGCCTCGTGGAAGAGCCAGGCTGAATGGAGCCTTGGAGATGCACCGCGTCCATTTCACAGATGGGGAAACAGAGGGTGGAGAGGTGGAGGGGATGCAGTCTTCACCCAGTCAGTCTGCCGCGAGCTCCTTCCTCTAAGCCCAGGACTACTCATCGAGAACCCTTGGTTTCATCCATAATACTATTCTTCTGATTAGAAACGTAAAAATAAAAAGGAAATAAAACGCAGACTAATCTAAAGTGCTTTTGCCGAGAACGTGACGGGCCGTGTCTCGTCACCAAGTTCATTAGAACTGTTGTGATTTACACGGGGCATAGCCCCTGCTCAGACGACAGGTTCCTGCAGGCAGGACTTTTCAACAGAATTTACCTTCGAAATTCAGGAAATTCATGATGATAGAATGCACACTTGTTCTTCCGAATCTAAGTATTTTGAGCAAAAGTGGACGTGAATGGAGAAGGATACTCTTGCTCTTGTGTGTTTAACGTACTGGGTGAGTGTCAATGTCAATAGAAAACAGAAGTTATTGGAAGCATGGAGTTAAATTATGTATTTTATGTAAAGAAAAGGCAGTTAAGCAGATAGTTAAATATAAGTACACGTAGCACGCCATAGAAGATTTCTCCATGCCCGTGTTTTGGAAACGTTGCTCCTGGGTTTGGGTGGCACAGGAAGGAGGCCACCAGGGTCAGCCTTCCCGTCTGGCTTTGCTTCTGATTTTTGTGCTCAGCACCTCACGTCCCTTGGGAACCAGGTGAGCTGGGAGTCACTGAAGCGTGGACAAAAAGGCCATTCAAGGTGTTTTCTGAAATAGACTCATCTTTCTGGACTCCTTAGTGCTGGGTCTTTGAAAGTTATTGCATCTTGGGGTCACAGGACATCAGAACTGGACAGCCCCACCGGGATCACTTAGTTCTTTCTCATTTTGGAGAAGATGCTGAGGTCCAGGTGGCTATGCCAGCCGCCGAATTTCACACTTTATCACAGAAACTGGCAGAGGGTCTCTAACCTGCCGAGTCCAGGAAGGGCTGCTCAGTGAAAACGTCACATTTCTTTAGATACGTGTGTAGTAGAATAGGGTCCAAGGACGTAACAAACAGAGTTTAAAGTATTTTCATAGATAAAAGCAGTTCTGGAGGAGGCTGTTGAGTTTCAAGAGGTAAATAGGCCTTGGGTCACCAGCACCCACAAGACGGACTGGAGATTAAGGGGAGGATTCAAAGTTGGCCTTCGACCTAAGTTTTGAGGAGAAGATGAACGAGGTATCGACACAAGTGGAAGACAAGTTCATAACATAAGTGCTTTAACCGTAAGTCAATTTTTTACACGTTAAGTCAATAAAAATAGAAATGGTATTATTGTTATACTAAATAATAGTAAAAACCCCTTGCAGTGCGCACCCACTGAGATGGCCACTTATATTTATTTTCTCATCTAATCCTTTTTTTATAGATAAGAAGATTGGAGTTTATTACATTTGTACTTGGTATTGGCAGTTACTTGGATATCAGTTACTTGGAAACTGACATTTATAGTTCATTTTTAAATCCTATATATTTTTTGCTTTTTGCTCTCTCTTTTTTTAAACTGAAGTCTAGTTGATTTACAACGTTGTGTTAGTTTCAGGTGTACAGCGAAGTGATCCAGTTATACATACATATCTATATATTCTTTTTCAGATTCTTTTCACTTATAGATCATTACAAGATATTGAGTAGAGCTCCCTGTGCTATATAGTAGGTCCTTTGGGTTATCTATTTTATACATAGGAGTGTGTATATGTTAATCCCAAACTCCAAATTTATCCCCCCCCCTTCCCCTTTGGAAACCGTAAGTTTGTTTTCTATGTCTGTGAGTCTGTTTCTATTTAGGAAATAAGTTCACTTGTACCACTTTTTTAGATTCCACATGTAAGCAATATCGTATGCTATTTGTCTTTCTCCGTCTGACTGACTTCACTTAGTATGATCATCTCCAGGTCCATCTGTGTTGCTGCAAATGGCTCATTTCATTCTTTTTCATGGCTGAGTAGTACTCCACTGTATACATGGACCACACTTTATGAGTTTAGTGCTACCCACACAAGACAGCACTGGTTTTCAGAAGTCTCCAGTTAAATCAGAGACTCAGCACTGAAGTCGAGGTCATCAGGACTCCTCAACGTGTGTGCACTGGGACCACCACGTGGCGTGGTGTCCAGAGCAAAGCACTTGTCAGAGATGCCCTGGCAGCAAGCGCCTCATCGGTGTTGTAACCGGTGGCTCTCTCGGTTCCATATGTATACCTTCCTCCGGTGATACATCTGCCTCCTCGGGGATGATTGCATAGTCTTTGTACAAAACTTTTTTTTTTTCGAGTGAGCAGATACAGGCCTCAGGACTGCATTTGCATGGCAATGTACTTCCTGCTACAATGAAAACCATTCTGCACTGGGTTCAGTGTCCTCCTGACAACAGCCACTGCGGGGCTCCTGGAGAGCTGCCCCAAAACACCCCCCTCACACACTGGCCTTCCCAAGTGATGCTAAGTATCTGGAATCCCCACTACTTCCGTCTTTTACTACAAAGGTGCCACATCTGCAGAAACCCTAACCTCTGGGCATTTGCCAACGCCTTAACGTATGCCAACGTGTTTATTCTGCAGGATCTTGAGATCTGCACCTCCCAGACCTCACCACATTACACGTAGGTTTAGAAGACAAGACTGGGGCTTCCCCGGTGGCGCGGTGGTTAAGAATCTGCCTGCCAAGGCGGGGGACACATGTTCAAGCCCTGGTCCGGGAAGATCCCACATGCCGTGGAGCAAATGAGCCCATGCGCCACAACTACTGATCCTGCACTCTAGAGCCTGCATGCCACAACTACTGAGCCTGTGCGCCACAACTACTGAGCCCACAAGCCACAACTACTGAAGCCCGCGCGCCTAGAGCCCATGCTCCGCAACAAGAAAAGCCACCGCAATAAGAAGCCCATGCACCACAACCAAGAGTAGCTCCCACTCGCCACAACTAGAGAAAGCCCACGTGCAGCAATGAAGACCCAATGCAGCCAAAAATAAATGAATAAAAATAAAATTTAAAGAAAAAGAAGACAAGACCAACACTCACAAATTTACAACAATCTATAAACAGGAGTGACATATAGCAGGCAGGTAGCAACCGTGCAGAGAATTGTGTCTGCAATTACAGGGCGCATAACAAGTTAACCCTTTTGGAAAAGTCAGCTTTGGGGAAAGTCCAAAGCTGGGGGCTTTCCCGATGACATGGGAGAGATTAGGCGAGGGTCTAAAATAGGGATGTAAAACAATAAAAAAAGTCTGTTTAGGTGAACAGTTGTTTAAATCGCAAGCAAAATGCACCTTTATTGGATAGACGCTCTGCCCACACCATTGTTTCCTCCCTCCCATCTTGGAACGTCTTTGAACCTCCAGGAATAGGGTCAAGGGCTGAGATTCATCTATGAACTTTAGAAATCCTCGGTTTGGTTTCTTCATTTATTTCAACAAATATTATGGAAGCAAACATTTCCCAGAACTTCCCAAGAGCCAGGCTCTTCCTGGACCTGCACAGGGAAGGGCAGATCCGGGCAGAATCTCTCACCAGAATGACACCAAGGCACACGCTCCACAGGAACAGAGGGCTAGCCCATCTCTCTCTCTTTGTGACCTTGGTCCCTCGTGTTTCCCGCAACATCTTTTCATCGGTCCAGGGCGACCCCTGACTGCTTCTTCCATCACTACTGCTCTTCAAACCAATTCTCAAGAAATAGTTTGGTCTCAGTAATTTCAGCCCCGTCTCCTTGAAATAAATACCTATGTTTTCCAAAGACATCTATAGATACTTAGGGTTCCACAGTAGTCTTCCTCATGAGTCACACGCCACTCATCAAGCTGAATCTAGTCTTGGAGATTCACAAGCGAGAATGAACGAATGCACAGAGTCTATTCGTAAGCATCCCATTTTTACCAGCAGGTATTTTACTCACCTGTATGGACAGGATGCTATGTTGGAGGCTGGATGGACACCATCAAACAGATGCTGCCTGCTTACCAAAACCATCACCAAAGACGCTTAGATGCAATTGGATGGTGAGGAAGAAGTTTAAGTTGCATGCAAATGCATTCAAATTGCACTCCATCTAATGCGCCTGGAACATAACCAGATCACTTAGAAGAGTGAGCTCTTTGTCTTTCTTCAGAAAGAGGAATCAATGCTACTATGTCCTGCATTCAACTGTTTCTCCCATTGGCTTCACAGAGACTGGTATTCTCTGGAAGAGTTTCCATAGAAAATTTGAACAAATTCACCGAAGCACTCGCTTTCTCACTTCTCCGTTGAAGCGTCACCATTCCAGAGTGTTTGAAGTTAATCATCCTAGTCCCCCCCAGTCTGCACCACACATGGTTCTCAAAGCTCGAGTCACATGCAGACTTGACAGAAGCTCAAGCCAGTTTCCACACTGGGGGTCCCAGAGGCCAGGCCATGACAGTCAAGACAGCTCTCCTGAGGCTGTCTGATCCCGAGGGCAAAATGAGAGAGAGGGCTGGCTGGTCAGTAGGAACCCTGAGTCCTCAGGACCCAGCCCTGCTCCCCGGGATCTTGGCAAGAGTCTGGGCTCTAAACAGAAATTCACATACTTGGAGACCTTCTCCTTTGTCTTCCTGGAGCTGTACATTCTGCTTTGTTGACTATTGTTTTATACCTGCTCATTCTAAAAAATGAGAAGTCATCCTTCCTCTCTTCTGAGCTGTCCTAATGTCACCCCAGCAAAGCAGTAGGAATTCTCATCAGAGCCCAGGAAACGCACCCAGAGACCAAGGCCTATCAGCCCAGACCCTCACGTATGATACACGTAAGTAACCGAGGATCAGTGGGTCTATGAAGAAAATTAGTAGGATAAGAGAGGAGCCGAGTGTGGGCACACAGACACACACACAAAATATGCAGAGTTAATGAGTGAAACAAATTTAAAAAATTAAAATAGTTTAATTTGTATTCTGACAGCAAGTTAAGAAAACTTCATATCCATCAAACACCAGCAAGTTTTCACAAAAAAGAAGCCCTCAGATTTCTTGGATCTTGTTAGTTATGGTGATTTTGCTTTCTTCTTTATGATTTCTGGTATTTTTAAAATTCTGTTGTATGCAAAGCAGCCCTTTCCCATCAGAAAATGGTATATATTTTATTACATTGAATAATACGTCAAAACAGAAACTCTTGGGTTTGGTAAAACTTCAGAGAGCATCAAGGTCTGCAGGTAACAGAATTTATCCAAGTATTTCACATTTTACATGCTAATAGGGGCCATATGACTTACTTACAATCGTTAGGACATTTTGCTAATTCAGGGCAGTGTATTTGTTTCCTAGGGCTGCCGGAAGAAAGGAGCACAAACTGGGCGTCCTGAACCACAGAATGTATTTTCCCAGAGCTCTGCAGGCCGGCATGCTCAGTGCAAGTGTCAGCAGGATGTATTCCCTCCGAGAGCCTGTGGGGCGTCTGTTCCAGCCTCCCTCCCTGGCTTAGCCTCTTCACACCGTCTTCCCTCTGTACCCGTCTGTCTCTAGCCACATTTCCCCTTCTAATAAGGACACCAGTCATCCTGATTGGGGCCATCCCAGGGACCTCATTTTAACTTGATTACCTCTGTAAAGACCGTATGTCGAAATGAGGTCACGTTCTACAGTATTGGGAGCCAGGCCTCCGGCATACCTTTCTGGAGGACACAGTTCAACCCAGAACAGGCCTATGGAAACTTTCATAGACATTTCAAGCAAGTAAGAGTAGTTATTATGAAATACCAGTTCAATAATTAGCTACATGACATATTTTAGTTTTATTTCTTTCTGTTTTTCTCCATTCCTAACGCTAAAGCGTTGTTAGTGTTATTTCCCCAGTGTAGCCATTATAAAGCAGAGGTTGGAGATTCACCCTAAGCGTGTCTTTGTGGCTGGTGTGAGGAGAGAAGGACATTTACCAAAGACGGGCACATAAGAAGAGAAATATTTACAGTGTGTTAAGGCATCGGCCATTTCAGGATTCATCAAAGAACAGTTGGGAATGATTTATTGTGGACACACTTTAATTTTGTACACCGAAAAGCACATTAGGACTTTTGCAGACGGCTTCTCAGGTGCTAAGGGATCCGTGATTTGTTATTGATTTATCCACTAGATAAAGAGGATTGTTACTGCAAAACTCCACAGCACCAAGAACTCCAAGGACAAGAGGAGAAGCACGGAGAATTAATGATGGATAGCTGTTGAGACAAACATGAACATTTCCCTGAATCTTCAGTATTTGGTCACATTTCTTTAAAGTTGTCTTATAAAATCTCAGACACACACTGGCTTACATGAGTTTGTCTACACAGCATGTAGCTCATTTATGGAACTGTTCTCTCCTTTCCAACCATGAGGTTCTCTTGGGGGCAGGGGCTCATACCAACCTTCTCCACGGAAAAGAGAAGACGCATAATTGGGCAAATTTTAGTTTTTATTCCATCACACTCCAGCCCCAACCCCAAAAAAGGCAGAAGGCAGAAGTACGCCACACTCTGCATCTAACCATCTGCGCTCTACTTCTGAGTGTTCTGCAGCTTGGCCACCTGAGCAGATACAACGGCCTTTCTTCTAAAACTGGTTTGATTTGGGTCCCCCTCCTAAAATTAGTGTCACCCTGAGACAATTTCTTTCCATGAACCCTTTTTGGTGTGCTCTACTCTAGCATAGCCAAAAGTAACACAAATTCTTCCTTGACTCATAACGACAACCCATCAGGAAAAGGATGTAAGTTTTCTAAAGGAAGAAAGTTCAAAGTGTTCCCCGACCATAAGCTTTTTCCTCATCTTCCAAAGAGCCTTGGAAAAAAAGTCCTTTGCCCAGTGGGTGATTTAGGTAGATTTGTTCTACCACAACATAACTAATTAGATAGTAAATAGTAGATCAGCTGAGTAAAACCATCATCCTTCATAAAACGTTGATGAAATTCCAATGAATCTGGTTTATCGGAATGCATGGTCACGTGACCTCCGTGTGTGGGAATCTGCCTCTCTCAGGGGATGCTTGGCTGTGGTCCTCTGCCTTCTTCTCCCCTCATTTTCTCCTTGAGAACATGGCAGGGCTACAACACACATCACACCCACTACCGCATGGATAAAATGCTGATGAAATGTGGGATGTCGGTACGAGCTGAGAGATCCGGGCTTTGCCATCGACCAGGTCTTAGAAGCACCCCATATCCTAAATTATCACACTCCGAGTTGTCTTAGATTGATGGTTGCTTCTCCTGGAGGATCCTGATGCAACTGTGACCTAAGCGAGGACTCAGGATATAGCTGTGCTCCTTGGCCCCTGTGAACCGTTGTTTTCTGCCCCTGTAACAGTAATTTCAGCCACGTAAACAATGAAGTCAGACGTGTCCAGGGTGCATTTGCATAGACTTACCTTTGCTTCATAAACAATAAAACACGATGCTTTGTCGGTGCCAAGGGTGAGACACAGAGATTCATCTAGTCAGTGTCTCCTTATAATAACCTGCTATTTAAAAATGAATCTTGTTAACATACTTCACTGGCCCAAATAATTCTCAAGGAAAAACTGAACGTTAACATTAAAGGACAATACTGAAGGCCCTAAAGCAGCATCTCCAGGACTAGTCCTGGATAAAGACAGTTAATTATGCCCACAGATATTTATTACCTGAAAGTGTCTAAATAAAATGTAGCTCTTAAACTATTATCCAAGTAAGCCCAATGATTTTAACTGGTTCTTTTTACTCTGTATTGATAATCTGTAAAGAAAAACATACATAAGCACAATTTCTCAAAACACAAACCGATACCAACAAACATAATTTCTAAATGTAAAGAACATCCTGAAAACTAATGATGAACTCATTTTCTTAGCCAATGTGACCTTCACGAGAAGACAGCTTTTAAAGAGCATTCACCAATGACAGTACAAAACTTTGGAGTTTTTTTCTTGTTTTTTGTTTTTGGGTTTTTTTTTTTTAATGAAAATTAAATGGTTTGTCCACTAAAGACTCAACAGGAAAATCCTTTTACACACTTGCATAAGAAATTAACCTTAACAAATAAAACCAAGCCGCAAATTGTTTATCGTTGCTTGTCTCTTTGATTACTGTATATTTATTCAGATGTGAATTACTACTTGAAATAAAAGGGTTCCTGAGATCCAAAAAGAATGAAAAATGAATGCTTCTATAGAGTGACAATGAAGAAGCAACCGAAAAATGAATGTTTACTTTTAATGTTTTACTTTGCTATTTTCCTTAAAAGAAAATCTATATAAATTTATATTGTTTGCACTCTGCTGGTCTCTGATAGTTGGAAAACAGCTGTTCTACCGCATTGGTCTTTGAATGGCTGGATGGCAAAAGGCTCAATAATCTGTCGCAGCCCAGGTTAAGTGATGGAATTCATTTAAATGCCCCAGAAGTAATCATCCACAAAGAGTACATTATTTCTCTTTTATGAATTTTCAAACCTAATACTGATGGGTGGCATGCAATTAAACCTGATCAATATGTAATTTAGGTAGGCTGACATGTTTTCAAATTCTCAGAATATAGATTCTTTCAATATTGCAAGAGCTCAGTGAAATACTTAGCCGTTATCAAATAGGCAGTTGGTACAGTACAAAAAAAATAATAATAAGTTTAGCCAGAAGATATATAGAGAAGTAATTAGACTTGGAGACTCTAATTTTTGAACAGAAACCATAATTGAGAAATTAAGAACGTGCTTATCCTGGTTGCTCTGACTTTCTCTCTGTCTCTCTTCCAAACAGGAGACTAGAAAGAGAAGAGAGATCTGCAGGATTTTACCAAATACCACCTTAGCAATTTTCATGTGCCAATACTTCCAAAGGCATTCTAAATACTAATTAAAAGATTGTGAAAGCTGTATTATAATGGGAAACAATTCCATACACGTTATTCACAAAGCTTTATTTTACCCAGAATCAAACTGAGACCAAAAAAAAAAAAAAAAGAAAGAAAGAAAGAAAGAAAGAAAGAAAGGGCCCAGGGAGGGGGGATTACCATAATGACCCTTTGTGTTAAGCTAATAAACACGGGGTAGGACACTGGCTTGTGACCTTCGGGGTGAAGGGTGCCTCTCGCTAGGATTACTAATTAGCTTGCTGTCATCGGCACAATAAGAATTACACTTGAGTTCCTATGAGAAAGAAAGAAAGAAAGAAAGAAAGAAAGGGCCCAGGGAGGGGGGATTACCATAATGACCCTTTGTGTTAAGCTAATAAACACGGGGTAGGACACTGGCTTGTGACCTTCGGGGTGAAGGGTGCCTCTCGCTAGGATTACTAATTAGCTTGCTGTCATCGGCACAATAAGAATTACACTTGAGTTCCTATGATTTGACAGGATTCCATTTTAAATTTCATGCCTGAGGTCTTGAAGTGCTCTTTCACCCTTTGCATTTGCATATCCTACGCGACCAGGCAGAGACACACAGGCCTGTAGGTTGTGAAGCTGGTGAGAGAAAGACGCGCTTTGGCCACCCTGCGGGGGCCCCCCAGTTTGCCCACACATGTGCTCAGAGTCCTGTTTTCACACCCACTTTTCCTCTCACCCTCTCTGTCTATCCTCTGGCGTCCTGGTGTCCTCCGGACTTCAACCGATTTGCCCAACGTTTATGTCATGCTGAGAAGTCGGTTATTCTTCTTTGCGTATGTGATGCGTTTAAAGGAGGTACCCCCGGCCTGGGGGATAATCCCCCCTCCCCTCGTTTCTTGCTCCTTTTAGGACCCGTCCACCTCCCGCCCACTGTGTATGAGGGCATCTCACCAGTTCATTCCACTGCAAAGCTGGGCAGTCAGAGGGCTTCCTCCCCACCACCGGAAGCCAAGTGGCTCTGACTTGAAACAAGCAGGAAGGTGTAGGTGACCTTCATCACGTGACTGTCCTGACTCTCTCCCCGGCAGGAGTCACAGGCCCAGCCCTGGCCTTGGGCAACATTAACGAAGATCAGGTCACTGGGGCTGGGCACCGCTGGATAACAGCCCAGAAATATGCCATCAGATGGGATGGTGTCTGTAGCACCAGTAAATAAGTGGCTCCTTTCAGGAAGTGCCGGGAAACGGGCTTGGATGTGTGTCCTTTGGCACATTTGAAAGGTGTCTTGAAAATCTAAGATTCTCCTTCTGAAATTTTAAAATCGATTTTTACTACCGTGGAAAAGTAAAGGCAATAATATGAGTTACCCTGTACCTACCAAACACATTTAATTAAAATTCCACTTTGACACTGGAGAAGGGAGTTCGTCCTGGGACACTCTAGGTGACATTAGCCATTATCAAACATAAACTTTGCACGTTCACTCCGGTTCTGTTTTTGTATTATTGTTCAGTAAAATGTTACAGGTATATTCAAATCATGTCCCCCCTTGATATCCCACACCCTCTGCCCAGAGATAATAATTACTCTGAAGTTGGGGACATTCTTATCTAGTAAGGACATTACGATGACTTTTGCTTTGTCGACCAGAAAGCTGGCAGAGGTCATGGTAACAGCAGGAGAGCCGAGGGGGGCTGCGTGTGGGACCAGCCAGAGGCAGGCGGGAAGAGGCGTCTTCATCTTCTTCCAGCAGAGTCCAGAAGATCGTTAGGGACATTAGTGATAAAAGAAAAACCCCTCTAAAACACGGGACTTGAGGGACAGTTCCAGAAGCACTTGGCTCCTGAAGACAAGGCTGGCCTTGCCGGGGGTGTGGGCGTTGAGGGGCTGCTGCAGGATTTCACGGGGACAGGCCAGCCGCCCTTCGGGACACAGACTTGACGGTCTTGCTCAGACACCAGTGTCAGACTCGCACAGCTGAGCTCTGCCGTCCAGGTCTGGACAAACGACACATTCCAGAGTGTCACCTTCTGAAGGCACAGGCTCGGGGACATCTCAAGAAGGGAACACGAAATAGGGCACCGTCACAGTGATGCAGTTTTGTTTTCCCACATCCACATCTCTGCATCTTTGTATATATACCCGAGCGCCCACATGAACATCGTGTGGGACGTAAGAGCATCATTTCAAACGCCACAGCTTTTCAGTGGCTGGTTCCTTTCTGTAACATTCCTTGTGGAGACAATCTTGTGTGCTGTTACTAACACATTCGTCAACAATCCATCTAACGAAATCGGAGATTTCTATCGACGTGTCAGAGTTATTGAAATATGTAGGTGTATGTCAACATTGAAAAGTTAAAAGAAAAATATCACTTCAGTTCCTAAAAATATTCCCGTCTGAGCTCAAAGGACTGTATATTCAGAAGCCAGCAAATACTTTGTAAAGCTCTGGTTTCCACCTCCTATTTCATCCACGTGAACTCCAGGGCAAGAAATTAAGAAGAGCGAAGGCACAACTTCCCAAGTATGTGAGTAAACAAAGGGGCCTTTGTGATTCACCGCCACAACCTCCAATAAGTCTTGTTTTTTCTTAAACTGCTAACGTGTTATCTTGACGGTGTCATTTAGAAGCGCCTGAAGTGATGTGAAGGCTCAGGCTCTCTCTGAGCTATTTGCTGGTCACTGGGACAGAAATGACAAAGGATTCTGTCCATTAGTTTTTCAATACATGCTCAATAGTAGTAGGAAATTGATGGTGTGTCTCTGGCACCACATTGAAGAAACTTATGATGCGGACAATAACACTTTCAATAAAAGGGCTTTTGATTTTCTATGTGTCAAACTGTTTTAATATTAGGGCATTTCTAGGTCAATGAAGGGTTAATGTAGCATCGTAAATCATATCTAAACAAGAGCCCTAAGCTTGTTCTACGGAGAAAGTAGTCTGTTTAGGTCGCAAAAAGCATAGACAAAAATCACACAGTGGTGGAGAGCTAAAGCGCGCCCACATTTATGTCACAGCCGCCAAACAGACACGGACACGGCACACTAAAGAGAATGAAAAATAGGTGCATTAGAAAATAATGATTCTCTGTTATGTCAATGGCAGTGAAAGGGTGTGGCCTGCTGCGGGCTCAGTCCCAAAACTTGAAAGGCGTCTGGATTTGTTTGGATGGAAATTCAGAGCAGATGTGAAGGTTGCCATGAGCTGTGCGATGTTCCTCTTGAAAGCCATCTTCTTGTGTCATTTACAACCCCACCCCTTCCCCCCGTTAACGTGGTTTCTATTCCTTCACCTCTGCGATAGAATTTCAACAATTCCACCGGGTGGTTAGTCTCTGGGTAGGAATAAATAATGACCGCTCCAACCGGCTTATACCCTACGTGTAACACTGCAGCAGAGCTCAATAAGCCACATTGATTGTAAGGCTGTATGTCCAAGCGCCGCCCTGACAAAGCCACACTGTTGCTGTGATTTCTAAGTTCCTTCTTGTCTGAAAACCTCCAGAAAGGGGGTCAAATTGTTAAGTTTTTAACTACTGAAAAAAAAAAAATCCTTTCACCACCCTTATGGGTAAGTGCAGTCAAAAAAGATGACAAATTCAATATGATTTAATGAAGAACAGAAAGAAGGCAGTGAAAGAACACATTTCTCACTCTGCTTGTGCTTTTAGTCTCAACTAGCCACATATATTAGACCTTGCTTCGAGATGGTTGTCAGAGGTAAGAGGCCTTTTAAATACACTTTCCAGGAGGAAGAAGATCAAGGGGAACAGTGGGCGCCGGAATCTGCAGAGCCTGCCAAGAAACACAGGCTCATCTTCTGTCACAGAAGGAAGGTCCCCTCCCCAGTAAAATCATGCAAAACAAAACCCCAAAGACGCCAAAACAAAACACAACTTCGAGAGTCACGCAAACTTGGATGTGATTTGTCACCTAAAATCTGCAAATCCTGCAATATTCGGTGCTCGCATGTGAAACAAATGGGCTTCTGGGAGGGCTGGCTGCATTGACGATCCCGGCAGAGAGCAATTTTCTGTCGTTTAATGAAGGATGGAGAGAGTGCTTGATAAACTATCTGCTCATTACAAGTTTGTTTTTGTGTGTGTGTCTGGATGGCCGGCAGAGAAAATGTGCGTGTGTTGATGAAATGGCAATCTCCCCAGTTCAATCTTCTTAGACAAGTTCGAATTGTTAAAAGCAATCTTATTTTATTGTGAATTCATTTGGACAGTACTGAACAAAGGATCAGCTGAACTAGCGACCTGTTGGTATTTCTTTTGAGCTAAAATAACACAAAAATATTGTATTTGTTACAGGCTTTCAGGCTTGCTTTCAACTCTGTGTGTATCATAAAAATTATATATATACTATATTTGCATATATATATAATATGCATGTAAAAACATATATATGCATTTAATTTTAGAAAGATTTAAAAAAGATCCAATTATTTTAAACTCTACCCTGTCATAAATACATATGAAATGTGTTTAATAGCCATAGAAGTTCTATTCCAATATTCTATATTAAAATACATAATATAATATGGGCTGTATTATCCCAATAATGGTTATATATACTTTTTGTCATCTATTTAAAAAATGTAATTGAGGCCATGAGACTAGAAAGCAACTTACCAAATTCAGATATACAAAAAATGAATTTGAACACTTTTTAGTTAGATCAGATTTCTAGAAATCGGTTGGATGAAATAAAAATAGTTAATAATTTATAAAAGTTGAATATTAAATTCTTTTTTTTTTTTTTTAAAGAAGATGTTGGGGGTAGGAGTTTATTTATTTATTTTTGCTGTGTTGGGTCTTCGTTTCTGTGCGAGGGCTTTCTCTAGCTGTGGCAAGAGGGGGCCACTCTTCATCGCGGTGCGCGGGCCTCTCACTGTCGCGGCCTCTCTTGTTGCAGAGCACAGGCTCCAGACGCGCAGGCTCAGTAGTTGTGGCTCACGGGCCTAGTTGCTCCGCGGCATGTGGGATCTTCCCAGACCAGGGCTCGAACCCTGCATTGGCAGGCAGATTCTCAACCACTGCGCCACCAGGGAAGCCCTAAATTCTTTTAGTTTAATGAATTTGAAACCACAGAAAAGGACCAGATATTTCTTCTTGTAATAACTAAAATATTAAGAAAACAGGGTTGCGAGGAGATTGTGTACTGAGCAAAGCATCAGAAGTTTCTTCTTTTTTAATTAAAGCATAGTTAATTTACAATGTTGTGTTAGTTTCAGGTGTACAGCAAAGTGATTCAGATATATATATATATATTCTTTTTCAGATTCTTTTTCCATTATAGGTTATTACAAGATATTGAGTAGAGTTTCCTGTGCTGTACAGTAGGTTCTTGTTGTTTACCTATTTTGTATACAGTAGCATGTATAAGTTAAGAGGCATCTTATTTCCAGGTACTCGATGAGGTTATCAAGAAGATACAATGAAACACACACACACAGATTCTGGGATAACGTAGGTACTATCCTATGTAAGTTCATATATGAATACCACATGATGAGTAACCTCCTGGCTTGTGAAGCCCTGACTTATCTAAAAGGCAGGCGGGGCCTCTGTCACTGAGTTTCTCTTCTCGTACATACACCGCGTCCAGGATGAAGGGCATTGCTGGCTCCCTCATTCCGCAATAAAGCCTCTCTCTTGGCAACTGCTTCAGGCTCAGTCGTTTTCTATATTCTGCTTTTCTCTTTACATTTAAAACCAAATGCACAATGTTGTGATTGCTGTTATTATCCTTCAAAAATGAGCCAACATCTCAAACGAGGATGCCCATCTTCTGAGTGTTATGGCAGAGAGGTTCGCCTGCGGCCATGCAACTTGCAGCTACTTCCCATTTTAAGGAATAAATTGGAAGTGATGGAGACCCTGGCCCAAGCACTGCTTTGACTGCTGGAAATGGAAAGTTCTGACCAACGTTTATACAATATGTCAGGAGTCTTTATACCCACACAGGGAGGGTTTTGTTTGGCCTACATAAAGTTTAAAAAAATCAATTAACGCTTAAAAATTGGGGTATTCTTTTATGGACTTATGGATGCCATTTTCTTATATGAACTATGGATGCCATTTTCTTATATGGACTTATGAATGTCATCACCTTCTCTTGAAAATTTTGCAGATCTGGCAGCGGTGGATTCCTTCTCACACAGCCACTGTCTGCTAGAGCTCTGACGCTGGAGCTGCTCTCAGGCTCCCAGGCTCAGCCCTGCCACCTCGTCACATCCCTATCTGCACTCAGGGCGTTTGAGCTCAGGACCCTGAGACACAACACTCCTGGGCTCTGAAGGAGTGTTTTCTGTAGCAACAAGAAGACAGATGGCAAACACAAAGAGAAAACCCCGTTTTCCGATGCAAATACTCTGTTTATTAATTTTATTATATTATCTTTGAACACCCTTTATTTCCCATGATGAGAAGAGATTGGAGTGTCTTAATAAATCACATGTTTGTGTATTAATTCCCATCTCTACGAATGGTATCAGGGTACACAAAACGATAGAACACCTAAAACGATTAAGCCCCCAGATAGGAATTTAACTGAATGTATCGTAAGCTTTTGAAAACTAGACTGTGTACCTTAGAAATATTTTAAGCCTATAATAAAAATTACCTGTGTCTTCAAATGTTCATACGTGAACTTATGTTTCTCAAAAGGTTAATGATTATTTCATCATGAACTTCAACACCACATATTCTGACTTATATATTTTTATGAATGATTATTTTAACACATTTATTAAGTGCTTGTTTTTTAAATTTTTAAAGCACTGTCAGGTGCTTTCAGTGTTCAGAAATGGAAAAGGTTAGATGTTAGCCACGAAGGAGTCTGCATATAAAGGGGGGAAGAGCTGGACAGGTGCACAAATGATGGTGTGAAACCAAGGGATGAAGGTGGCCGAGGAGGGAGGGCTGAGTGGAGCCGCTGGCTTGACCGCGTGGAATGTCTCGGCTGCGTGAAGACACCCCTGTCCAGACAGCATACTCTCCTGTAATGGCCAGCTACACTTCAAAATGACTAAAATCATCTAAAGTCACTGCTGTTTTAGAAAGGCGATTTTAATCTTAAAGGACAAAGATGCTTCCCTTTGAATGTGTGGTGTCAGAGGAGGTCTGTGTCTGTTTGCTGTAGGCTTTTCATCCCAGAAGGAACACAGCGTAGGGCTCTCCCCACTCTGGCCAGCTGTGCCCTTAGTTTTGTAAGCACCCCGCCTCATCTGCTCACCCCAGAGCTCCCCAGGCATGGGGGACACTTGGCATTTCCTGCCCTGCTGGCCCGCATCAGCGAGACAGGGAACATCACAGAGGCAGATCTAAGTGAGCACCTGGAAAAAAACCTCATTCCATCCCAAATTCATGATCAGACCACTTTAACATCACAGAATTTCTATCCTCCTAAGAGATGAGTTAGTTTATTCCCTGGGAATGAACTCAGAAAATAAAAACTTCAGCTTGTGACGATGAGTATGATTTAGCAAATTGCCTCTGAATAGTGTGAAAGAGCACTTCTTTCCCCACATCACACAATTTGGTTCTTGACCATAAGCACTTGATGTGTTTGACCGACTGGTAAAAACGAATGTGGTATTTAGTTAGTATTCTCATTATAAGACGCCATCAAGGTTGGCCTCTTTATTTCAAAAAAGGGACATTTGAATAATAAAATTCCAAGGTACATTAAAAATAATCATTTAATAATAAAATATTAATTTTTGAAAATAATTAATATTTTAATAATAAAAATTAAATAATGAAAACAATAACAAGATGTTATGAAATGTAAGTATGGAGGAAAGCTTCCCAGATAAAATAATTACAAGCACTAAATAAAAAATACTCATACATTAAAGTTACACAAGGTGTATTATTACAAAAACTAATTTTCAGTGTATTCTGTGTAACATTTCTCGTTCACAAGTGAAGGAAGTGGGTAAGAATCTACACAGAGAGGAGAGAGAAAAGGCAGTGATATAACTGCCCGAGATTTCTCAGGACTGGACAAAGATTTCAACCTCAGCCTGTGACACTCAAAAGCATTCACAATGAATCAGGACAACCCACCACCTCCACATAATGAAAAAAAATTATAAATAATCTATTGGGGGGGGGAAATGAGCAGTTTCAGTAATAAGAAGAAAATAGTAATAGGAAAAAATATAATTTGCACTAGATCAAAATCATGAAGTCGTCTCAAACTCAGGTATAAAATGGAAAATAAGCAATTTTCTAAAAGACTGTATTTTAAACGTATCAAAGGAATATTTTAAAGTCTGGGGCCATTTGAAATGTAGATTCTGTTTGGATTCTAGAATCAAAAACTCTTGCTTGATTTCAAGCCAAGATGGAGAGCATTATATTCTCAATATGATCAGTTTTCTCTGAACAGGAAAATGTGTAGGTCAGTTCCGTACCAAGGAGAAGCCTCCCGGATCAGGACCGGCAGAACCGACTTGTGGTCCTGATTCGTTCATTATCTCCATTTAGGTTGAACTTAGCCCTTTGCCACTGGAGACTTCTGGGCAGTGAAATGGGGAGAGGGAATTCAGCAGTGCTGGTCCCCTGGGCTGGGCTCACGGCCGGGGGTCTCAGGGATCACCCAGAATGGGTGCTACCTGGCTGTTTTACACATCAAATCCTATTCCAAGCGTGAGCTTTGCTCCTGGATACAGCTTGACCACCTCTGCTCTAGAAGATGCAGAACGTCCTGTCCTGACATAACACACTACACGGTCCAACTCTTGTCTTTCCAGTAACTGAACGTTCACAGAGGTCATTATGGTTCCCTGACCAGTGACACGGTGGGGACAGCCAGGCTGGGTTCCAGGCCATTTTCTCCTGTAAAACCCACTCCCTAGAAGCAAGTGCGCACATGCCGGTCTCTCTAAAAGTATGATTTTACAGATAATTTCTGTAATCTTATGGATGCAAAGAAATTTTGTTGTTTTTTGGTGACTATGTAGAAAGGATAGAATTGGAGAGGTGTGACTTAATGTGCCCTTAGTTTAAAAGCTTTCAAAGTAACTTGATCCTTCCAAAAATAGATACTTGTTTTTTTAAATGTGACATTCGTTTCAACCACAGAAATTTATGAACATCGTAAGATTTTTAGAGAGAATTTTTTATTCTCACTGGATATAAGAGTAATAAAATAATGAGGGGGTGAAATTTATAGTAAAAATATCAGGTCCTTGAAGGCAAAGATTGTGTTTTCCATCCCTGTAACTTTCACGATCTTATTTATGTTAGAAGTTCCAACCCGTAGATGTTGTTTAGTTACTGAATCCTGATAACAGCGATATATATGGCTAGAAGAACGGAGCCATAAAAGAGGCATAATGTACATAATATAACTCATGGAAAACTGTTTTTGTTTAAAAAGTTCTCATTTTATACATTTGCATATATTTATTTATTTATTACGAAAGTTACTTGTATGCTTTATTTTAATCGTAAACAAACAGTGACTGTGCTTTTAAAATGGCTTGAGACTTTCCTGGGCTGACTGGCCACCCCCCAGTCCAGGTGTAGGAGTCCGTAGCCCTGCCACTCCCTGGACCAGCCTTCGTGACCCTAGTGACCTTGCTGCACCCAGAGACCCCTCTCCCACCAGCCCTCCACATGAGCAGCAGCGGCCAGGGGACGGTGCCCCAAACCTCCCAGACACCCATGCGATGTCACTCCCTCTAAGGGGCTTTAACTAGAGATGATCGTACTAAGCGAAGCAAGTCAGACAGAGAAAGACAGATACCGTATGACATCACTTATAGGTGGAATCTAAAATACGACAGAAATCAACATATCTACGGAACAGAAACAGACTCACAGACGTAGTGAACAGACTTGTGGTTGCCAAGCGGGGGTGGGGGAGAGATGGACTGGGAGTTTGGGGTTAGCAGATGTAAACCATTATATAGGATGGATAAACAACAAGGTCCTCCCGTAGAGCACAGGGAACTATATTCAGTAGCCTGGGATAAACCATCATGGAAAAGAATATGAAGGAAAGAACATACACATGTGTATAACGGAATCACTTTGCTGTACAGCAGTAATTGACACAGCGTTGTAAATCAACTATACTTCAATTTTAAAAAGAAAGAAAGAAACACAGAGATGACACCTTAAACAACCGAATATGGAAATGGGCAAAGGGCCCCCGAGAGCAGCCCCAAGGAGCCTCTTGGCCAGTGTGTCCGGTGAGGAGGGGTCCTTACAAAACAGAGACTCATGCGGTGGGGGGAGCGGTAAGGGAGGAGGGGAAGGCAGTGAGGAGGAGAGGCTCATGCGGTGGGGGGAGCGGTAAGGGAGGAGGGGAAGGCAGTGAGGAGGAGAGGCCGTGCCTTCCACTCCATCTGGTGACTTTTAATGAGCACCTATTTCCTGCTATATTGTGGGAGTTTCCCGACAAGTTCAAACTGACGGTGAGCCCGTGGTGTAGCCCATTCCTGTCTGGCAGTGAAGAGCCGACATCAGCAGGTACAGGGGATCTGGATGACGTGTGCCGTGCCGACGTCACAGGGAGCAGGCTCTGGGGTGTGGCTGGGCGTCCTGAGCCAGGGATGCCTCCCCTGAAGACGTGACTTCGGAGCACAGAGCTGAAAAAGGCAGGGGGACACGGGGCCCAGCGGGGGAGCACGCAGAGGGCTAGGGGAGCCGAGGACCCCAGGGCGCCCTGCAGACGGGCAGCCACCCACCCCGGGAGGTGGAGATGGCCAAGGAGCCCGCCTGCGCCCTGGCCCCATGGTACCCTGTTCCCACACTGACAGGAGAGTCTCCCTGAAACCCCACTGCACAGCCCTGTGCTGCCACACTTCTTTATCTGCAGGTAGAAGCAATACATTGGTCAGAATGAAAGAAGCTGAGCGTGACCGCGTAGAACAGCGCGAGGTGAAAATGACCAAGGTAACATTCAGCATGCCGATTCTGGGCACACCCTTAAATAGTCAAGATTTGGCCAAACAAGGACGTCCTAACTTCATAATACAGACCCTTTGTATACATCAGGCGTGACCCAAGGTGCGCACACTAACCGAATTCAGGACAGCACTGTCTGTCCCTCAGCAGAGGATCAAAATTACATGCCTTCACAATAGTTAAATATTAACTAGGTTTCATAGATGCAGAAAAGTCCTCCCAAATCCCCTTCACCCACGTTTCCAGGATCCTGTGGTCATGCTGGGCACCGTCCCCAGCGCCATCCTCGCAGGGAAGCGTGAAGGATCTTACAGTTCTTTTCTCTAGAAACCTTTCCCAGGAATGTGGAGTCGGCAGCTGGAGAGGGCTTGGCCACCTTCCCTCCTCTGTCTCCGGCTGGGTTTCCCTCTTGACTTTGGAATTTTCACCTGGGGAGACCTCACTGGGCTGTGTTTGTCACCATGATCCGCTTCTGGGCTCTGGAATCACATGTGACTTTGTTTATCAGGACTCCGGAGGTACTCTTCAGTGTTATTTTCTTTTACCTGAAAAGGAACACCCATTATTTCTAAATATCAAAAAAGGAAATCACGCATAAAATGAAAATAATGTTTCCGACGCCAGCTAAGTGAGGTTTCTTTCACACGAAATTTGGGGAATACGTGTGAGACAGTGAGTCATTTTCCGTACTTGCAGATCAGGCTGTTCATTTATAATAATTTGTCATCCCAAATCCCCCCACAGTTTGCTAGGAAATGTGTTACAGCGACAAATAGACCCTACTGAGTTCGAGTTGTTATTTGGCAGTAAGAGCCTCTACGTAAGTGCTATTTTCAGAATTTTCTGGGCGACTCCGGCATGACGTCCTGTCTTTATAGATTGCCCACTTTTGCAGTTTCTCAGTTATACACACAGACATAGTGTGCCTTTGCTGTAATTATGCTTACTTAAAACACAGAAATGAAAACATCCTAAGATATTTTCTGAGAGGCATTTTCCACAAAATTTTCTGGTTTGTTTTGCCAATTTGTGGATCAGCTCATCCATTTCTGATGATGTGATCTCACAAACAGGTGACAAAACATCCTCTAACTCCTTCCCCTCCCCCCAAAATAAAACAACAAAGAAAATAACTCCCATCCCATGACATGACCTATGCAAGAAACTAACCGGAGGGTGTGGACAGCACACACCCACGGCTGTGGCTTTCCTGGTGTAAATACCAATCTGATCAGAATATTGTATATTATCGGATTTCTAATTTTCTGTGAAAAGACCAGGCTATGTCGAGCAGCCTTTAGCAAGCTGTCACAGATGAGACCAATGAGCACATCCCAACTTCACACACGGTTGCCAAGGATACGCTGCCAAGGGACCAGGGTCAGGAGTCAAACTGACCAATATTGAGTAAATTGCATTGGTTCGAATGATTCCCCCTGAGCTAGTCATGATATGGCACACAGTTAGGTCTGCAGACAGAGAAACACTCCACATGAAGATCAGCAGAGAGCTGCCTTGGCGATTGGTACCCGTGTGTGGGCTTGTGTGCTTTGTGTGTGTGTGTGATACATACACAGAAGCTAACAGGACAGAATAAGTCTATAAAACAGCAGCAAGGGTTTGTATCTGTCTCCACATCTTTTTAGCTGAAACTAAATCAGCACTATTGCACCGAGCTGTGCAAAAGAGACTCCATACATGTGTTACTGAAAAAAATGCTTTGCTGTATTTTGTCTTTTTTGATTTTTACCACCATGCTATCATGTTTTTGCCTCAAAGCACAGCATGATTTTCAGAGTATAAGAAAACTGGAGAAATATTTTATATATATATATATATATATATATATTTATATACACACATACATACATAAAATCTTCAGGGTTATTTTATGTAATAGCCTTTACAAACTGTCTCAAATATATGACATTTAAAAAGTGAATAATCAGGGACTTCCCAGGTGGTCCAGTGGTTAAGACTCTGTGCTTCCAATGCAGGGGGCCCAGGTTCTATCCCTGGTCAGGAAACTAAGACCACACGCCATGTGGCACAGCCAAAAAAATTTTCTAAAATGTGAAAATTTGAAAAAAAGTGGATTAGCAGATTTCAGAAGCAACATAAGGCTTAGAAACGAAAGATTAAGGGGTTCAGTGGTAGTCTTTGAAGACATTCTTCTCACCATTGAAATTTATACTTTTCCAAAAGTAATCAATGCTTCCATCCCCACTATAATCTTTCCATTGTTAAGTTGGCTCAGGTTCTCCAGGACTTAACTTCTTTTCTTCTCTTTGCGCCATCATCCCTGGGTCTTTTCACATCGATGGTCATGGTTCTATTATAACTTAGGAATTAAAAATCACACATTTGAATAACTAACAGTAAAAAAAAAAAAAAGAAAGAAAGTGGAATGACAAGAGATGGAAAGCATGCTGTCCTGGTCCTATAACTCAGAGGAAGATGGATGAAAACAAACTCCCCAAAGTTTCCCAGCCTGGACCAAGTCCACCAGGACCCCGTGCTCACCTGGACCCTTCCTTACAGGGCTGGCCACCAACATAAAAGCTACTCTCAATCTTCCCACTTATACCTGTTACCGTGAATACATCGCCAAACTCAAGTAGAAAGAAGAGGCATGGGGCTTCCCTGGTGGCGCAGTGGTTGAGAGTCCGCCTGCCGATGCAGGGGACACGGGTTCGTGCCCCGGTACGGGAAGATCCCACGTGCCGCGGAGCGGCTGGGCCCGTGAGCCATGGCCGCTGGGCCTGCGCGTCCGGAGCCTGTGCTCCGCAACGGGAGAGGCCACAACAGAGGGAGGCCCGCATACCACAAAAAAAAAAAAAAAATACAGAATGGTTCTCCAGGCCAATACAATCACTTATCTGTGATAGACTGATTTAAACAAAATCTGCATTGCTCCAAATAGAATTTTTTTAGAATTTTACACTACTTAATTAAGTGTGATTAAGTGCTAGAACTATATGAGCTCATAAGTTAGCCTGTCACAGCTCCATGGATTCTCACAGAAGACACAGGACTCCTGGATCAACAGAGGGAGGCCCGCGTACCACAAAAAATAAAAATTAAAAAAATAAAATTTAACCAAAAAAAAAAGAAAGAAGAGGCTGCTATTGATAAATTCCCAATAAACTGACTTTGCTTTTCTTTAGGTTAAAAGCAACATGGTTAAAAATTTAGGATTCTACTAACTTGAATTCCAAGTTGAGCAAAGAGGTCATGGAAAACAGACCAAACAGAAGTAAAAGGTAAATTCTGATGGATCTCTTCTCTTCCCATTAAAGTGCCATTTAAGACAACTTGAAAATACTATAAAAAAGCAGAGAGATAATCTCAAAGAAAATGGGCTTCCTCCTCTTTAATCATCCTTTCTCACGAATGTGGGTTCTCCTGAAATGACATTAATCACATTTTCTGTACCTTGTTAACACTTACACCTGTGGCTTAAAGAATGTTCTCTCCTGTCTTTATTATGACATACATGTGGGGTGTGTTTGTGTATGAATAAAAATAGGCAGCATGACAGAACATTCTACAGTATTTTGATATGTATCTAAGTGAGTGGCTCATACTACACAGTTTATTTCTTTAAAAATTTCTCTGTTCTCATTTTTTAAGTTGGAAAGCTGTCAAAATTGGCTGCTTTAAAAAAAAGAGGGGAGTGTGGATATTTATGTTTTAATGAGTCGGGTGTAATACTCTTTCTAAATCTGAAGAAAAGAAACAAACATGGCCAGTGCATTTCTAGATAGACGGTTGAGAAAAGAACCATTGTAAGTCTGAAGTAGTACCTTTATAAAAATGCTGAGTTTTGTCTCCGTTCAATTGGGATACTGACCAGAGGAAGGCTGCAGACAAGAAAATTAAGTTTCCTTTACTAATTTAGTTCTTTGTAGCATCTCCCAGCAATCTTTTTTAAGCGCCTACCCCCCAGTTGTGTCACCTTTTATGTTGGACTGTCTGCCAAGGTGAGAGATGCTATCCTGGGAATCCTCAGTGAAGGGCCCCTTCCACTGCCTCCTGAAAGGGTGCTGCTGAGATATGTTTTATTTCACACATGTCCTGCAATCTACACTAATTACACTGTGATTTCAGGATTGGTTTCAATAGAGCAGTGATTTATGAAGAAGATGCTAGAGAAAGTCTATAGCAAATAATAGAAAGGAAAATTAATAAATCACAGCTCTTTTCACATGGAGAAAGAAAATTCTTTGTAAAGGTGAACTATTTAAAACACAATTAGCTCCTTCACGTCTTGGCAACAGGAAATACTGTCTCAGAGCTGCAGTGAGCTCACTCCTCACTCGAGACTGAAGCTGACAAGAGAGCGTGCAGCCTGCACTGGCTCCTCTACAAAATGTTGCAGCTTCCATCTTGCTCACCTTGCTTGTACAGACCCCGCCCCCACGTGTGCCCTCTTGCTCGCAAAGATGAGTTTCCTGCAGTGGACCTTGACATTTCATATCGAAGAATATCCAGGAGCAAGATAGAGTGGGGACTGAAGGATGTCTTGGATGCACCCTTTCGGAAATGAAGGCATCTAATAGTATTTTTTAAAGTCTTTGGGGAAAATATCTTGTAGGTAAATACTTTGACCCTGGAAATGCTTTACTCCGATGACCTTCTCTCTTGGGCTTCTGCATCACCTGGCCATTCCCTGTTGCCGCTATGGTGTCCCCCGGGAGTTACCTTTTCTTCGTCTGCACCTTCTTGGTGAGCGGTAGCACCCAGCCTCGGGCTCTGACCCAGATCTACAGCCCAGCCATCCCAGATCAGTGTTGCCAGCCCTGACCTTGTCCTCAGAGGGAAAGGAAACAAAAATGGTTCAGCGTTTTTGTTGAGGAGGCGATGGCAGTTTGCATGCCTTTCTTGTGGCTGCACCCATGGAAACCTCCCCCTCATCTACTCCACAGCGCCCCCGACTTCTCACACCCCCGGAAACCCTTCTCCAAGGGCATTACATTCCTGTCTCTATCTTACACCTTGGTCTAAGTCACTGGCCATTTCCAGGCTTCCTGAGCTTTCTCCAAGAAAAAAAAAAAAAAAAAGAGATCGGAAGATCAGGAATGTGCAATGTAGATTTAGTATTTCAATGCTGCTTACTGCCTGCAAGACAACTCCATCTGGAGAGCCGTCTAAAGGCTGAGGCTCCGAAACATGTCCCAAACAAATTTTAATTTCTACTAAACAAACCATCATAGAAAAATGAAACTTTTCTCTGTAAAATATTTATCATATTATGGTAATGAAAATTACAAGTACCTTAAAATCTCCAAGAATAAATAGCTAAAAATTATAGTAAACACACATATTGGAAAATTATGAGCTTGTACATATATGTATGATTTAAATTTCTACAAAGAAAATTTATTTATACAACACAAGTTTATTCGGTCCCTTCTAGGTGTCAACTGTTGTGTTAGTTCCTCCATAGAGAATTATGTCTGCCACCAACAATTATACAGTATTTAATAATGAATGTATTAGAAATGGTGAAACCAATGGTTATTTCTTAGAAGCTATCGTTATGCTTTATGATCACTTTTCATTCCTTGTTTCTGCTTTGTTATAAATTGCAGATCATTTAAAGTGTATGTTAATTGTATAATCGGAAACCAAAAGAACATCGGAAACTCTTGTGTACCTCCTTCAAAAGCATTCCTAATCTGATTCTCTTCCGCTCTTTATTACTGGTTAGTGGCTTATCAATAAGAACATTGAGTCTGTCTCCTTTCCCTTCATTGAAATTCGCTTCTCAGTGGTCCCTGAATTACGTCTGCTCCTTTTTGAAACCTCCCTAGCTGCCCTAAGCATCACCTAGACCTGCATCTCTGTACAATTTGCAGTCACTCCTCAACCGGTTCTCCTCTGCTACATAACCCTTCCCCACGGAGGAATGCCACCCATCCTCTGCCGGGGAACCTTGGGGCTTCTTTCTTGTCTACAGAACGTAGTTTCCAGACCTCCCAGGACCTCCGAACAATTCCCCATTTCTCTGCATTACCCTACTTGTATTTCCTCAGCGCCCGCAGCTCGAGTGGTTTCCTCTGACATCTGTCCACAGCACACCACTCTCTTGTCATCTAACAGCTCGCTCTCCCCATCAAGTCACCCATAACCTTTCACATGAGGGTGAGTCAGCTTGGTTTATACCTCCGCCGTTAGGTACATCATCTCTGCAGCTCAGGAGCAAGCACACGTGACATCTCTTTTATTTAGTTGTCAGCTTGTAAGGCTTGTGCCTCTGATCTGGCTTCACTTCACGGGTGTCCTAGGATGGACCCAGGGGTGGGTTATCAGTGACGGGTGTCTTTCTTCTCCCTCTTCAGACGCCCCCCCCGCCCGCCCACCCACCTTGTGCCCACAGAGGCTGACCGCATGGGCTCCACTCAAGGTGCCACTGGTTCTCCAGCGGGGGTTATAGCAGACAGACACCCCAGGAGCGGGGGTGCCCCTCAGCTCCCTTCTGGGGGAAGCAAGGCAGCTGACCCCACCACTGAAAACCACAGCCCCTGCACAGGGAGTGTCTCCCCACTACTCTCCATGCGGGCCTCAGGAGCGCTTCCTTTACTTGACTCTCAGTCCTAGAAGCTCTCCCTGCACCCCTCCTGTAAACCCGGCCTCCAAGCAGCATCCCGGGCCCTTCCCACCGGCCCATTCCTGTGAGTGGCCCCAAACTGTCCTATCTGATGAGCCACGTGTTTCCAGCAGGAGCCACAACTTATAAAGTTCCAGCGCATTCTAAGAGGTGGTCCATTCTGCTGGTGGGGAAGGGGCGTGGTGGATGGTGGGTGAGGGGGAAAAGGAAGGATTCGGAGGCCGGGGCGTTGGCAGGCACGCTTCAGATGGGTATTTTTAGAAGGTGTCATCATCACTTTAATTGAAAGACTCTGGATTGCCAGGGTGTCATATATATCGATATTCAAATATAAAGGCAAGAATTCCAGTCTTCCATAGATCAATAGTAATTATTTTAGGATAGTCGGACACATTGATTTATCCGCATCTCTGACCCCTTCCACTAACACAAGTGAGCAGGCGCTGGGTGCTGGCTTCTCACAACGCGCGGGGCCTTTCTTTCCGAGCTTGGTGCGGTCCAGCCGCGGCCGGCGCCTGACCACTTGCCCCCAGCCTCGGTTCGTTGAGGTGTAGGGTTTGATCTCCTCACTGTTACTCACGGCCGCCCTGGTGAACACAGGAGGGAGGATGTAGGCACGACAGTTTATTTAATTGAACAGAATTCATAACATAGGACACAGAGCCGCCTACTCTGTTATCCGTTCATGTATAAAATCTGTTGCCACTTAAAATGATGGTGCAGGAGTCTTCCAGAAATGTGAGACTAACACTTAGTGGGAGCTTTGAAGGAGGGACAGAGACGTCTGTGGATGTGGCCGTCACAGTGGTCGAACTGGGTCCATGTAACCCAAAGAGGAAGCCATTTGCTTCATAAAAGTTGAATTCATTGAGCATAATTTATTCCATATTGATAGAGATCGGTGTCCAGTAAAAGACACATCCAGACTCGGCAAGGAGAGCCTCTCTGGAAGGATTACTGCCAGGGGAGCGAAGGGACGATGCCCACGGGGGCGGCTGTGGCAGAGGTCCCCGCCTCCGGGACTGTTCTGACCATGAGCTCTCCTAGCATCTTAAGGGTCAGTTGAAGGGTCTTCTTGTCCAGGGAGGACAGAGAAGGCTGGGGACCCGGACGTGGCGAGGGTGGATGAGCAGGAACGGCTGGAGGGCAAGGATCCCCGAGACTGTTTCGTCCGGAGGCCAGTCCGTCCTCCGGAGGGGCCGTCCACTGGCTCAGCGTCTGGGGGACGGTGTGATAAATCCGTGGGGACCAGTGGTTCAGCGTGTCATTGATGAGGCACAGAATAGGACTTCAGAGGGCCTGTAATTAACCCGCTCATTCAAACATAAGGCACAATTTTGTTGTCCTTTTTCTCAACTATGAGAGCTGATATTTTCAGAATAGATAATGGAGAAATATAATGAAATGTCCTTTTTTCTCAAAATTATTTAGGTCGTCATCCAGTTAGAGGAAAAGAGTGTCTTTTAGAGGCTCCAACTCATTTTGAGACACTAACTTTGGTATCAGGCAGATCTGAGTTTGCATTTCTGCCCCACCCGAGGAGCCGTGTGGCCGTGGCTGGGGGGCTTCCCTTCGTGTGTCTATTTCCTCATCTGTAAAATGGGAATAATTATAGCCACTGTCCCAGAGAGCCGCTGGAGAGCTGAAATGAGATTGTTTCTGAAAAATATCATCACAGTGTCTGGTTTCCACTTAGAAGTGTTCAATAAGCGGAAACTCTCCCCATGATTAATAACAGCAATAGTAATAAAATTGCAATGTTCCTTCCACCACCCACCTGCAAAGACAAGAAAGCACAACATTTAAATGGCTAACTAAATGAAATAAATATACTACTACACAACTAAATAAAATAGTATACAAATATGATCTCATCGATACAAGGTAAGTCATTCGAAAGATCTCGACCCTTTCTTTCTTCGGGTCATGCTTTGAGATTGAATGGTTATAATTGTTAAAATCACACAAATCCCTCAGGTCACATATCTTCTTGTTACATGTTCTCCCAGGACACTATTTTCAAGAATACGTTGAAACCAAAGCGAAACAAAGGGAACCATAAATAAAAATAATACAACATAAGGTTTTTCCATAGAATATCAGTTTCTAACTTTAGTGAGGAAACACCATGTTCAGGTTGAAAAGTCAGTTAGTTACACTTCTATTGCCAGTAGAAATGAAACATTGGAAACAGTAGAAAACTCAAGATGCAAAGGCGTTTTCCTCGTTAGACGTGCACTGGCTCTTCGGTACAGTACAGCGCTACCACTGTAACTGTATTCTTATTACAGGAGGTGATGAGGCCTTAAATTGGGGGCAATTTAAAGACTATAGTATTTTATTGGTATAACTTTCCCAAAGGATTGCTGAGGAAGCTACTAAATGGATAATTCATCGGGACAATAGAATATGGAAACGGTAAGATTAAAAGTAACCCTTGTCCCTAAAAACGATCTCCCCCATTTTCACACTTGCTGGTGTTCCCTTTCCCCAGTTAAAGATTTGCTCTCTCCCTTCCCCAACCTGTGTGCTGTCTCAAGACCTCACATCTTTCCACATGCTGTGCTCTCTTAACTAAGCGCCTTTCACTTTGTCCAGCTAGTGAAGCTGCCCGCCACTTCGCTGCGAAGCCTGACCTCGCCTTCTGGGCCAGACAGACGTCCTAGATGGCCGACCCTGCAGCCAGCTGCAGCACTTCTCTGTTTTTGTCGACCGTCCACGGTCCCAGCATGTGGCTCCCACGTTCTGGGTGAGGAGCTCCGTAAAGAGAGAGGCTCATTTTGTCTCTGTTGCTCGAGGACTTAGCATCATGCCCAGCAAATGGCAGGAACTCCGTCCGTGTCTGTGATAGTGCACTGATTTCAATGTTTTGATGGTAAAAAGTCCAACTCTAGATGTAAGTTAAAGGTCAAAACTAGAGGACACAGTATCCCTATGTGACGAGGAGCTTTATTCTCTTAGAAGCACCTTCAGAGGAAACAGTTGTGGACAAGGAAGGACCACTGGCGGCCGCCACGTGGGACGCGGTGGTGGGGTTCTGGGGAGCAGAGCTTCAGAAGCCGGAGCCAGGTCTGGGGCAGGTGAAGGTCCAGGATGAAAGTCACTCTTCCTACTCGGGGCGTGTATGCCATGCCCAAGACCGTGGGACCACCTGGAGGTCTTTTCCATGCGATTTGGTGAGAATAGAATGAGGGGGGCGTGATGTTTCCTGTGACGGAGGTAAGGAGACAGAAGCAGAAACAGGGAAGAGTGTGTTCCACGAGGTCAGAGACAAACGCAATTGAGAAAGCGGGGCAGACAGCCTTGGAGACTCAGAGGTGGAGACAACATGGGGGTGGGGTTGGTCTGTGAGATCATTAGTACTTAAAACAGCGCTTTTTTAAAATGGGGTCAATGGGTGGAGCGGAGCACGATCACGATGTTCACACTGACTACAAGAAGCACACATCCTCAAAATCATGATACACGTACATTATGTAAAAAGAAAACAGAAGGCTTCCCATCATGCGAAAGGGAGCATGCAAAACACCATGACTACTTTTAGAAAACAGAGGGATGGGCTTCCCTGGTGGCGCAGTGGTTGAGAGTCCGCCTGCCGATGCAGGGGACGCGGGTTCGTGCCCCGGTCCGGGAAGATCCCACGTGCCGCGGAGCGGCTGGGCCCGTGAGCCGTGGCCGCTGCGCCTGCGCGTCCGGAGCCTGTGCTCCGCAACGGGAGAGGCCGCAACGATGAGAGGCCCGCGTACCGCAAAAAAAAAAAAAAAAAAAAGAAAAAAGAAAACAGAGGGAGATTTAACATGTCAAAAAATAATAAGGTGGGGGCTTCCCTAGTGGCACAGTGGTTGAGAATCCACCTGCCAATGCAGGGGACGCGGGTTCTTGACCCGGTCCGGAAAGATCCCACATGCCGCGGAGCAACTAGGCCCGTGAGCCACAACTACTGAGCCTGCGCGTCTGGAGGCTGTGCTCCGCAACAAGAGAGGCCGCGACAGTGAGAGGCCCGCGCACCGCGATAAAGAGTGGCCCCCGCTCGCCGTAACTAGAGAAAGCCCTCGCACAGAAACGAAGACCCAACACAGCAAAAATAAATAAATAAATAAATAATAAGGTGAAAAATCAAAGGATAGGATCCTATCATATTTCTCTTAATTTTTACTGCCTGGGGCTAAAGCCTGTGTGCTGTGCATTGGAGAATCTGGAGTAACAGGGCCATGGTTATAAATCTATAAACTGAGAGAACTCCTCTCCAATAGCATGTCCTTGTTTATTGAGTCTGAATCACTCACTAGAAAAGTTGACCTGGGACATGCGACCACTCCATTTCCCTGTGGCCGTGTGCCTGGGGTCCCCCCCGTTTCTCCACGTGACCCATCAGGGTGGGACCAGGGGACTCTGGCCTCTTGCAGACCCAGCCTGGATTCTACTTTTAGTTTCTAATCCTTTAAGACTCTTTCCTAGGGCTCAGTCTGCATCCACTAGCTTTGAAATACCTAAATTCACTTCTTTTGCAATGCACAGATGTAAGATGAGTTGTTGGTATCATAATACCTGAAATCAACAAGTTATCATTCATGGCCGCTTCTCCCATTTTTCTATGTTTAGAGGACTTCATCAGTACATTCACGTTATTTCAATATTCCTTAGTGACTTACTTACAAGGATCTGTTTCTAAAGAAGAAAACCCTCTTCCAGTGAGCATCTCTGAGTGTGATTTCCCCGAGAGACCACTTGACAGTCTCCATGCATAGTCCAGCCTGAAGATGGAAACTTGGAAGTTGACAACATCTAACGAAGGATGTGTGAGAAATAGCAATTAAAACATGGCTGGATTTTTTCTTTATGTGGTTATGTGAACCGGTGCGAATTTTCTTAGCAAAAAGAGATCGTACAGCAGGGTGACCAAGTGATGCCTCAGCATCAAACACAATGAATACCTGCTTTAAAAAAAATGTCAAAATGTGGATGTGCCTCCAATCATTTATAAAATAGAAGGTGATAAGTTGAAAATGTCAGGTAATTGGCAGACAGATAGAAAGTTAAACTGTGTCCTCAGTGAAGAAAATTAACCAGCGGCTGCCAGCAGGGACCCCAAGGTCATGTGAATGCCAGAACCAAGCACAGCCCAATCATTCAGAAGGGGTTCTGCGCTGAAATCCCCTCCCTGGCCATTTCCAGATCTCTCAGGAACTGCCCTGAACTACTGCCAACATGTGTTCATTTCTAAAAATTACATAGATTGTGATTTATTACCCATCACGCTACAAAAATCCACTGTGAATTAAATCAGCCTTTGTTTAAATTGCTCCTCAGCAATACATATCATATCATCATAAATGACATTGAAGTTATAATCGCAATCCCCGGCCTCAGCCACTGATAAGCCTCCACCGTAGGACGATCAATACTTACTATTCATTTTTGAAATTATCTTCACATTGATCCCTGAGCAAGCGCCATCAACACAGAGGCCCAGTGTCTTTAATACAATAATTATATAAAGGTTTACAGGCTCATCCTCCGAGCCAATAAAAGCTGTCAACTGGCCTGGACAGTTACAACCCCATAATCCATCAAAACCCCATTCTCTGACCTGTGGGCTTCTGGGCTTTCAGGAGACCTCGATAAACAGGCTGGGCCAGGAGAGCACAGCCCGAAGACTGGGAGACAAGGGCTGCAGATGGATATGACCGATTAGCGAAAACTCCTCCCAGTAGCCCGCGTCCCTTTTTTTTAATGATAGGAACAATGAAGGGTCATCTATTCATTTATTTGCTAATTGTGATTCACCGAGAAAGAATGCAGCCAGCCACTTCTCTGCTTTTAATTTTTGGTCTTTAATTTATCAGGTTTGACTTTGTACCAGATGATATACCGTAATGAAGTAAGCTTGCAGAACTCACAGCTGAGACTTGTACCTTAGCCAGGAACAAGGGAGGTCTGCAATCAGAGAAGAGGGGGCCGATAGATGGACGTGCACATGGTCTCAGAGCTCACACACACACACACACACACGCATGCACACATACACAGGCAAACAGAGGCACACACACACAGGCAGATAGACACACACACAAGCAGACAGAGACACACACAGATACATATACACAGAGATACACATATGCTCAGACAGACACACCCACTGACACACACACACCCAGACAGACACAGACACACACACACTAACACACACAGGCAGGGAGAGACACACACACTCATACACACACAGGCAGACACACACACAGGCAGAGACACACACATGGGCACACACTCACACACACAGATACACAGAGACACAGGCACATACAGATATATACACACAGAGAGACATGCATACTCAGACACACATAGATACACCCACTGACACACACACACCCAGACAGACACACACATACACACAGAATTAGAGTAAAAAGGTTTCCAGTCAAGTTTGAATGGCATTATAATTTTATTAAAGGAATTGTGCAACTTTTCTGTACGTGTGTCTGTACTGCCATTGATACATAACAAAGTCATTTACTGAATCTGTTTAACGTGCCCTTAGGTTTAACCTTGCTTAGGGAAATAGACTGAAAAAAAGTTAACTGAATACACCTTGAATTTTCCATTAATTTTCAACTGTGTTCAATCATGATCTGAAAAATGCATTTGTGTTGTCAGTGGATGAGGGCAGGGTGGCTGGGGAGTGTGAATTCCAGAGAATTCTTCCAGAGTGAAGCTGTGGAAGGAGCTTCCCCTGGGAGTGGGGCAGGGAGGGGACTCCTTTACGAGCAGAGGCCCTGGGAGCCGAGGGGGCTGCAGGGAGACTGCTGTGTCTTCTCCGTGGGCTGGGGGCTCGGGGGCTAATGCTGCCCTCCTCCAAAGGCTGGTCTCCAGTTCTTGTCTAATTCCTCCTTCCCCAAATAATTTGGTCAATTTTTTCAAGATGATGTAGATCTCAGTGATATTAAAAAATGACAAATTACAGGCGTTTTAAACTTTGGGAGAATTTGTTTATTATTTAAAATTGTCAACATTAAAATATTCAGGAGAAACAGTCACCAGCACGGAGTGGGTCTAATTTCAGCGTGTTTGGGTCACCACTGGGGTTGGGCTAGGTGCCCATATGCTATGAGAAGTCCAACAAGGTGTGAGGAAGATTTTGGAAGACAATTTGAGGAAACTGAAGGTCCAGTTTCTCTGCTGGGGACCAGGACAAGCGCACTTCAGGGCTGCCCGTGGTGGAGAGGATGTTGAATCTGTCAGCTCCATAGCGCTGGGATGAATGTGAAGGATTCTTTCATAAGTAGCAGGTTTGCGGAGTTGTCACAATTGGTGCTAGGTCTTGAAATCATCTGATCCATTACTTTTTTATCTGTGTTTTGAAAAGCTGCATTGCACATGCATGAAGGACACTCGGAAGGGGAAGGAACATGGGCAAAGTAGGAGCCCTGCTGCCCAAATGCTCTGGGAAGCTCCATGGAACTAGGATCCAGGAGGAGAGGTGCAGGGGAGCCCTCGGAGAGAAGTGGGGTGCTCAGAGCACCTGTCCTGGCACCCAGAGATGCAGGCGCCTGGGAGGGTTGCTGTCCATGGTCGTTATCTCCTGGTTTGTGCACCGACTCTGGTGGAGGACCCCTCTCAGTGACCAACAGCAAACACCCATGCAAACCAGAGAGGGAGTCGACAAGGCATCTGGCCAAACAGAGGCTCACTGGCAATGGACAGCGGTTTCCCATTTCCAGCCGAGGAAAGCGTCTCGGGAATGGTGCCCACAGACGCCTCCGATGCACCAAAGAGGTTGCCCGTGGTGCTCAGGGCAGCCAACATGGACATTGAGATTCTGGCCCGAGTGCCTCATACCCCTTCTCGCTCTTGCAGTGGGGACTCTGGGCGGCGATATCTCACATGCTCCATCATCCTTGAGTGAGAAGGGACCTTCCTCTGGGGTAGAGGCACCAGGTAAAACCCTCAGGAAAGTCATCTGAGATGAAGACACCAGGGGTCTGAGTCAGGGTCCTTCACTACCGTAAAGAAAGGGGGATGCTACCCTATCATTCCTTACAAGCACCCACCGATGATGAAAATGTGCTTCGAGGGACTTCCCTGGTGGCACAGTGGTTAAGAATCTGCCTGCCAATGCAGGGGACACGGGTTCAATCCCTGGTCCAGGAAGATCCCACATGCTGCAGAGCAACTAAGCCCCCATGCGCCACACTTACTGAGCCTGTGCTCTAGAGTCCACGAGCCATAACTACTGAGCTTGTGTGCCACAACTACTGAAGCCCGCACACCTAGACCCCCCTGCTCTGCAACAAGAGAAGCCACCTCAATGAGAAGTCTGTGCACCGCAACGAAGAGTAGCCCCCGCTCGCTGCAACTAGAGAAAGCCTGTGCACAGCAATGAAGACCCAACACAGCTAAAATAAATGAATAAATAAATTAATTAATTTAATTTTAAAAAAAGAAAACTTGCCTCGAACACTTTAAGGGAAAACATATAATAAAGCTACTGTGATATATAGAAGTTTTAAAGCACACAGAAATGCAGTAATTAGAAGCATTTTACACAGAAGGAAATTATGTAATTGTAGAGAGGACTGAGGTTCATATTGAAGACATAGATTGATTTTTAAAATTATCTCTCACAAAGCTCTGCTTGGAAGTTATTTTGCTACCTGGAGGTATGAAGACTTCCCCCAACCAGGTGTCATCCACCTTTGCAAAAGAAGCTTCCAAGCATCCCTGAGCAGAAAACCCCGAATGGGTCACCAGAGGCAGATCACAGAGCTGCATCGCAGGACCCTGGAGGTTCTCTGCACATCCGAGCTTTCCCACCACATACCCCGTTTCTCATAAATGCTGCTGATCTGGTCTTAGTCCATTCTGGCTGCTATAACAAGGTGCCACAGACAGAGTCACTTGTAAACAACAACAATTGCTTCCTCACAGTTCCAGAGGCTGGAAGTCCCAGATACAGGTGCCAGCACAACCTGGGTCTGGTGAGAGCCCTCTCCCAGGCTGCAGACGGCTGACTTCTCCTTGTGTCGCTGCACGGTGGAAAGGTCTGGGGAGCTCTCTGGGGTCTCCTTTATGAGGGCACTAATCTCATCATGAGAGCCCCACCCTCATGGCCTCATCAGCTCCCAGAGCCCCCACTTCCTAACACCATCACACAGAGGGTTAGGATTTCAACCTAAGAATTTGGGGGGATGCACACGGTCTGTCTATTACAAGACCCTTCAGTGGTTTCCCAATTTCTTAGGATACTGAGCAAAATTCTCAACCAACGTGAAGACCTTCCCTGAGCCCTTCGTCACCCAGCATCTCACTTCCCTCGACTTTCCTCCTCTAGCAGATGCTCAGCCCGATTCCCTCCCCAAGGACACCCTGTCCCCACTCAGACTCCTCTGTCTGGAAGCCCCTCACCCTTGTGCTCCCCACACCTTGCGCTCAGTGAGGCTCCATCTCAGCGTACAGGTCTGTCTGAAGGCTGTTCCCCCCAACACCCACCTCCTACTAAAGACCTCGTGCACGCATGTCGTTACCCTCAGTAGCACTTATCACAATTGAAATTCACTGCTTGGGCTGTGGTTAAATCAGCACCCACCTCCTTACTGGACTGTAAGCTCCCAACAACACAAGGAAGCTTCTTTTAGCTCTTTGAGTTGACAGTGTCATCCCTACAATGGGGCACAGTGACCTCAACCTGCTGACACTTTACACGTCTTTGTTGAATGAATAACTGAGAAATTCAGCCCCAGGTCGTTTAGAGCACAGGGTCACACTCAAACCCAGAGAGCCATGGTTCCTCAATCAAATGAAGAACTTTTTTGTGATTGTGGTAAAAACATAAGACTTCTGCCATCTCAGTTTTTCCAAGTGTACAGTTCGGTAGTTTTAAGTATATTCACATTGCTGCGAAACAGATCTCCTCAATATTTTCACCTTGTGAATCTAAAACTCTGTCCCCATGAAATAATAATTGCCCTTTCCCCTCCCCCAGCCCTTGGGAACCCATTCTGCTTTCTGTCTCTATGAGCTGTCTCTGTCTCCTAGAAACCTTACCTCAGTGGAATCATACAGTATTTGCCTTTTTGTGACTGGCTTATTTCCCTGAGCACAAAATCCTCAAGTTTCCTCCACATTGTACCTTGTAACAGGACTTCTTTCCTTTTTAAGGCTGAATAACATTCCACTGCATGGATGGAGCACATTTTATTTATCCATTCATGTGTCCATGGACACTTAACGTTGCTTCCACATTTGGGCTATTGTGAATAGTTTGCTAGAGGCACAAGTGTGTAAATATCTCTTCCAGACCCTCCTTTTAATTCTTTTGAATATATATCCAGAAGGGAGTTTGCTGGATTATATGGTAATACTATTTTTAATTTTTTGAAGAACCACCATACTGCTTTCCTTAGTGGCTGCACCATTTTACATTCCACCAACAGTGTACAAGGGTTCCCATTTCTCCACATCCTTGCTATTTTCCAAGTATTTTTTCCTGATAGTAGCCATCCTAAGGGCCGTGAACTGACACTTCACTGCATTTGCATTTCTCTGATTTCTCTGATGGTCAGTGACATTGAAAATCTTTTAGAACTTTTTGAGTTAGAGTTCAGTGAGATGCGTCTTTAAACAGCATTAACCCTCGAAGGCTTTAAACATAGATCACCTCTCTTTCCTTCTTCTGGTTCTAGTCAAGTCTTCCAAACATACCCGCATTCTGCTCTTCCAGTTTCCTGTTTCGCCACCAAATGGAACAAGAAGCAGGCAGGCTCTTCCTCCCTCGTCCTCTTACATTCCTGCCCGGACGCCCTGCCTCCTGTACCACGCCTCCCAGCCCCACCAGGTTCCCAGACACTGTTCCCACTTTAAGTATGAGCTTAAGTGCTTCCTCTCCTTCAAAGCCCTCCAGGCCACCTGTGAGTGACATCCTCCTGTGTTCTCCCTTATATTTAGTCCAGGCCAGGTTCCTCAGTCTGGCTGTCTTGACATTTTGGGCCAAGGAATTCCCTGTGGTGAGAGCCGTCCTGTGTATTGTAGGGTTTTCACAGCAGCATCCCTTACCTGTCTCCACCGGACACCAGCATCCGGATATCCCGGAGGGGCACGGCTGGAGAGGGGTGGCTGAGAACCGCTGCTGTTATTCTTCTCCTATTAAAATGCTGCACCACCTCCCATTCTCCCTAAGCAGCAGGCCCTACCGGTATTAGGATCCGAATCTCCATCTAAAACTCACAGCATGGCGTCCAGCATCTTGGGCCGGTTTGCCGTTTGCTCACCTGCTCATTCATGGCCAGGGCGTCCTCTCACCAATGGACCCAGCTGGTATGTTGCGATTTCATTTATTTCTGAGCTGTTTGGCCCTAGCCAGCCAGAAGGAGCAGGAATGGAGACACTCCTGAGAACGAATGCACATAAGGTTTCTTCAGGTCAGGGGCTGGTGCCTGCAGACTGGGGAGGCCAGGCCAGGATTGGGCAACAGAATCATGAAGAGCTATCCCTGCGAGTAGTTCCACCCTAGCTGCTCTGCTGAGGGCCAAGAACATGAGGGCCTGGCCCCTCTCAGTGCAGCTCGTGTGTGTGTGTGTGTGTGTGTGTCTGAGTGGATTCCTTAACAGTGTCCAGACATAGATGATTATACTAGAAGTATTCACAATTGTTCCCGTTTTATAAATCAAATTCTAGGGAGAACCCCCATATTACCCTCTTACCCCAAAGGCCATGTGCAACGCAATCACCAACACTAATCGAAGTTGTAGAATCGTGAGTTGTTGTAAACTGAGACCCAGGTGAGGAAGCCTCATCTATGGGGACGCGACAACCTACAGCCATCCTGTGTTATTACAACAGTGATGCGGGGGAAATTCATGGACACCAGAAGTCAGACTTCGAGAAGACATCATTTAGTCGGCGGTAGAGTTCAGCGGCATCGTTTTCAAAGCTGGGGGTTTTGACAAAGGAAAAAGGACAACGGGATAGAAACGATTAAGAATCAAGGAGCTCCAAGTTACACGAGAGAGGAAACAGCCCCCCTTGGGCAGCTCACAGGAGAAACAGCACTGTCTGGGGAGAAGCAGGTTTTAACAGAGCAAGAGGCAGATGAGCGCTGAGAGGAGAGGAATTAGCAAACAAGAGATGGTGCGTTGTCGCAGAGTGCAGGTGTGGGTGGATGCTCGGCCGTCCCAGGGGGCACCCAGGGAGCGGGGTGCCCTGGGGCGGGTGGTCTTGCCGTGGACTTAGAGGCGTGATGGGCCCAGTACTGACGTCTGTGCTTCAGTTTTCTGCTGCCATGTGACAAACTGCCCTCGCAGGGTTCATCTTGAACAACGAGTATCTGTCATCTCGGACAGGGTCTGTGGGTCGCGCATCCAGGAGCAGCTCGGCATGGGGTTCTGAGCCTCGTGGGAACGGGGCCTCCCACGAGGTGGCCATCAGCAGTCGGCCAGGCCGCAGTCCTCCGCGGCCTCCCGGGCCCGCAGTGTCTGCCCTGAAGCAGCAGGGGTGCCGTATACGGGCAGTGCGTGTGGTTGAAATCTCTTCTGGGGGATTTGATCCTCCTGGAGGGAGAAATCTGCCATTGGCTGGTTGGAGTTTGAAAACAATGGAATCCTAGGTCAGCCAAAGGAGGAACTGGGTCGGTTAGAGGGGGATTCTTTTTACTCTGAGCCTCAAGTAGGAAAGGGAAGGGTGCCAGCTGTAGGGAAACAGGGAAACTGAAGAATTTCTTGGCTCCACAGAAATTGGAAATTATCAATAGCGGCACTGCCATTTTGTCTGAGTTAGACACTTGTCCAAATGTACATTTTAGAGTACACTCATTTTTTTTGTTATAAAAACATCAAATTATATTTATTATGACAATTCTTCCCAAATATTAACTATTAGATCCCTATCATTGGAGCAACCATTAAAAAGATGGAATTATCCAGTTTTTTTTTTTTTGCTATTTCATTCCAAAGATGAGCTTACCAATATCAATTAAATTTACGTGTCAACAGGGAGCACAGGAAATTGAACAAAACTAGAGATGGCGCCAGCACAGGAAGTTCAAACGCGTGGGGAGCTTGTTTCTCGAGGCCACAATATGAAGATTCTTCCACCTGAATTTGCTTCAACGTTTCGTTTCTCCCATAACTCAGCCTCCTCATAATGCGTTGCTGGTCCTGAGTCTTCCACTAGATAATCGCGCATCTTGCTGCGAAACTACGGCTACGGAAGGGTGTATACGAAATCCTCAGGAAGCTTGCAATGCCGTATCTTGTATTTTTATTTAATTGCTTTCGACTTATAACAATAGGGAAGTAGTGAGCTGTGCAGAAACAGGGGCCGCTGAGCAGAGACGATGTATCTATTATCTCCCTGGCATGAAGGTCACCGACCTATGACAGTTGGAGTAGCAGAAACGCTGGAAATCATGTGCAATGTAATCTTTACACAAATAAAGGAAAAGCATCACAATGCCTGAATAATGAAGACTCTCTCGGAGGAAAAGCGAAGTCCGTCCCTGAGGATAGTCTTCATTTTCTCTCCAGTGCTGTTCCGAGGCGCCCACACCGAGATCCACTCTCGGGCTGACACTCGTATTAATAGAATCTTGGCTGCAAGAGAGTCGATGTCCTCGGTGATTGCACCGTGCAGCTGTGACTCAGTTCTCTCCCTCACTCATTACTGCCCCGTGTCAGCTCCCGGAGACCATTGTTCACTGAGAAACTGTCATCACGATTGAAATCAACCGTTTTCCCTCCTGTTTCAGGGAAGAATGTTTCCTGTCCTTCACTCTTCGGAAGCCGCCTGCCGGATCCTAAGCTTTTCAGAAAGTTACAAAGAAAGAAAACACTAGTTCTAAGCCAACATGAAATAGAATTCAAACACCACTCTAAGAATGATGCACTGGGGACTTCAGAGGCAGAAATAAAAAGTTGAGGAGCTCTTGCCTGTCAAAACGGGAGATGACGACTGGCTTCGGGTGAAAGTGCTGTTAAGGTTGGCTGTGGTGCAGCAGAAGAGTCCTGGTTCTGTCTGAGAATCCTCGCTGCCCTCGGCCGCTGGAAGCGTGTGCCCAGGGTGGGTGCTCGCAGAAGCTGCCCCTTCCCTGGAGAGCAGGGGTCAGGAAAGACACGGACTCTGTCACCTGTCCCTGCTGTGGCACAGGGACCGTAGGAGGAAGCAACCTCACGCCTCACAGGTATCCCAGTTATGATCCCAGGCACCCTTGTCACATAGGAAAATAATATTAATAGATGTTGGTACAACCAGGGATGGAGAATCGCACAGCAAAATGGAGAAAAAATGACCTACAATGACTGAGAGTTCCTTTGTGACATTTTTCTCTTATATTTAAATAAAATTTCTGTTGTAGATAAATTTTAGTTTTAGCAAAATGTTACAGAGACACTGCACGGGGTTCCTGCACGCCCTTCCCCAGCTTCCCAGCCATAGACACCTAACACGACGAGGGTACATCTGCCACAGCATACTATTATTTGCCGCTCTCCATCCTTAAGTGGACCTCACTACCCGTTCCCTAGTGTCCGTCCTTCTGTCCCAGGATCCCGCCCAGGACACCATGCTACAGTCCGTCATCCTGTCTCCCTAGGTTCTTCTGAGCTGTGAGTGTTTCTCAGGCTGTCCTTGGTTTCGGTGACCTTGACAGTTTGAAGGGCACTGGACAGGTATCGCGTAGGACGCCCCTCAGCTGGAATTTGCCTGATGTTTTTCTCATGATTAGGATTTACGGGCTTGGGGAGGAGACCCCAGGAGTAGAGCACCCTTGTCATCACGTGGTAACGAGGTTCATCCTATCACGGGGCTCGTCACAGATGACGTTGACCTCTGTCACCTGGCTAAGGGGTGACTGTCAGGTGCTCTCCACCCATTTCACGCTGCACTTCCCGGAACAACCTACTAAGCACAGCCCCCTCTTAAAAGGTGGGGAGTTACAGTCCATCAACTTGAGGGGGACTTGCTGCATAAATTATTTGGAATTCTGTTATGGAAATTTGTCTCTTCTCCCCCCTTTATTTGTTCAATTATGCTTTATATCAGCGTGGTCTCATAGATACTTATTTTATACTCTGGATTGTAATCTAATACTATGTTGTCTGTTTTCTTGCTGAAACAGTTTAGCTTTGGCCTCTGGGAGCTCTTTCCATTGACTCTCAGGTCCCTTTGACATCCCCCCATCATGTAGGGGCTTTCCTTTTTTTTTTTCTTTTTCTTTCTTATTTAGCACATTCAGACTTTCTGTCACTAGAAGATGCTACAGGCTTCTCCTGTAGCTGGATCTGGGGTGGAAGTGTTGTCATTGATGGGAGTCTAGGGCGACTCGCGGATGGAGCGAGGCAATGTACATGTGTGAACCAATCCTCTTGTGAACAACTTCTCTCTCTCTCTCCATCCATCCACCTACCTCTCTGTCATCGATCATCTATCATTCCATCTGTCATCTATCTCTATACCCATCCAATATTCTATCTACCTGCCTATCTATTACCTATGTATTTTCTATCTATCTATCTATCTATCTATCTACCCATCCATCTGTCCATCTATCTCCTTTTCTGTAACTACATGTTCTATAGTGAGAAATCTGGTACCCACCATCCACCATCTATTTTTTCATTTGTTTAATTGCTGTGTACAAGTGTTGGATTTTCATGAGAAATAACTTGACCCACAAAAAGATTTAGAGGAGCTGCTGTAGGGCCCTGCTGCTTCACCACGTGCCCTCAGACATGTCCTGGGGCCAGACGCTCTGACCCCAGCTCTCAGAGGGTGCCTTGGGATCAGCTCTACACGTAGGCTGCTAGCCATCTCTGGGAGGAGAGCCCTGACTTGATGCCGCTGTCAGGCATGAAAGGCAAGTAGGTTTTGCAGCTCTGACACCACTCAGTACCAGCACTTATGCACAGCTGAGGCCTCAGCCCAAAGTTCTCGACTGCAGATGTGCTAACCCCACTGACCCCCTACACCGTCTGATCCCAGTTAACCCCATCACACTGTGCTGTCCACACTCACCCCTGCTAAAAACTGCTCTCAATCCTTTTTCATAAATTAGCTATAATAATCATGTTTATTTAAACTTCAACGAACCAACATTCTAAAACTATTCCAGCTATTTTTTTTGCTTTGTTTTCATGCTGTGCAGATTAGAAATTACCTTTTCCTTCAAACCAAACATGAATTTAGGGACTCATTTACCAAATAAAAAGAAGGGGGGTTTTTTGTTGTTTTCTTGATGAAAGTAGAGTTGATTTACAATTTTGTATGAAAGCGTTTTTTATGTTTTTCGTTTGCCTCTATGAAGTGGACACTTCCCTCCCTCACGTGATTGGTCAACAAGAAATCAAACTATGTTGTCCTTGGTGGGAGACAAATACAGAGCAGCTCCAAGGGAGAAGGGTCTGGGCTTTGCAGGGAGGACATCATGAGGACGACTTTCCACGGAGATACCAAATCACTGAAGGAAACAGGCATGTTCTCTAGCACACTTGTCTGTGTCCCTCATCACTCTGGGACACATAATTACTACATTAAGTGTGTATGGTTAGCTATTTCTAGCCTAAAATGGCTCTCAAGGGTGAAAGAATGACACTTCAGAAAATGAAAAGCTTTGTAGAGTAGCTTACTATACCAAATGCATAATTCTTTGTTTCCAAATAAACTCTTTTCAAGCAACACTTTTCAACAGAGCATACCAGTCCTGGTTTCTTTCTGACTTAAGAATATGCGTAACGTATATTGCTACAAATCTCAATCAATTCAATCTTCATCGAAAGTAGTAAGTATCAAAGACCGTTGGTATCAGCTTTGAAGGTCAGAATCCGTTTGAACCTGCTGTCTGTGTCATGGCGTCAGGACATCAAACCATTTGTTTGAGTTGTGAATTCCAAGGCAAAGACTATGACTGGACTAGGGGTTCAATTCGAGAGGGAAACTTTTTCTCTAATAGATTATGTCTGAGGAAGAAAAATCAGTTATTCATATTATAGAGTCAGATTCATACTTTTGTTTATTTTTGGAAAATATTGTCAAGTCAGTGCAGTAAATTCTGGCTTTGATGTATTCTGTGCTCCAAAACAGAACAATGGTTAAAAGGATGAAAATTAGATAGGCTCAGAGCAGAGACACATCTAGTCATGACCAGAAATGGAAAAGAAACCAAATCCAGGCGCACAGACCAAACCAGGGTCCTGCCAGTCTCCAAGGAGCAGGCGGTGACCGTAGGACTCCTGCTTCCGGGTGGAGACATGTCTACACGGGCATCACAAGAGGAGACGCAGGACTGGCTAGCCAGGGTCACTCTCCGCAGCCAGCAAAGGAGCTGGAAACAAAAAACAAAACAAAACTGCGGACTCACTGCTGTTTTCAGTGAAATATTAGCCAAAGACTGGAAACCACAGAAGAGCCACCTCTTGGCTCCCTGCGTGTCTGTATCGACAAAGTCCCAGTGTCACCACTGGCAGGCGCCCTGGTCCACCTGGGCCTGGACAGGGGCAAGGTGACCATGGGACCCAGTCGGCGAGAGAGAAAAATGAATGCAGAAACAAGAGAAAAGCCAGAACTACTTACTCAAAATGGTCATGAGACAAAAATCCGATTCTAAAAATATATTAAATAGGCAAATGTTAGAGAAAAGGAAATCTGGCCAAATTTCTGAAAGAGAGAAAGGATAAAATAGTAAGAAAACTTGACCCCTCTCCTCAAGGAGATTATAATCTGTGCCTCTCCTTCTTGAAGAAACAGAGCTGTGTCTTCCCGAAGACACAGCTTCCCGAAGGCTCCTTTCTGCCCTCGAGTTTGACTTAAACATAATCACACACTCAGATCATCATTATTTTTCTCATTAGCTGCCTCTGTGTCATTGGATTAATATTGCCCTCTAAATTAATTGTAAATTGTATTTATATTTCACGTTTGTCTTCTCCCTTCCATTGAACTGAACCTGGCGACTTTCCTCAATTCATCATGTTGCAGGCTTTTAATGACTTTCAAATGTCAATTTTTGGTGAATAAAGCTTGATATTAAGACATGGTCATCAAATCACTCATGATCCTATATTTTTTTTTCTGCCACTCTTTATAAATATAAACAAAAGAATGAAAGATGTCTCCTAAAATGTAAAGGCAGTAAAATATGTTTATTTCGATTTCTGAGTATGGCCTGATAACACAAATTCATTTTAATTTTGAATTCCTACTTCATTGGCTTTAGCAATGGTGTCCATCTCTTCTAACCCTGTGTTCTAGAATCTATCATAAACAGATTCTTCTAATTATGTGATATGAAACTTCAAATCTAATTGTGTCTGTTTTAACATAAAACATCTATGGAAAAATACAAAGAACGATCATTAGAGCTGCTTCTCCCCTTGTCTCTAACGCCAAAGTGCCAATTTAAGAGGACATTTCCACATACAAACCCTAGGCTCCAGGATCGAATTCAAGATTTCCCATTTCACTAGCTGGGATGTAACCCAACTTACCAGGCATCAAACAGGCTTGCTTTTGTGTGTTTTGTTCCCATTATCTGGCAGAATCTCTTTTATCTTGAACTCCCCTCACATTAAAGTCTCCTTTGTTTTCCTAAATGGAATGGTGGCACGGGCTAGCCAAGGACAGGATGGGAAGCTGTGGGTTCGCATTGCCACTTACGTAGTCAACGGCTACCCAGTAATGGCCTTGGCATCCCAAATAGAAATTTCCAAAGGCAAATCACCAAGCATGCTTTAAATCCAGAACCACAAGCTCTGCCCCTTTGCATTTCCCACAGGACATTGTTTCTCCTTCAAGGCTGATAGACAAGGACCCCTGTAACCTAGTATTTCCTGTGAGTTACATGCTCCCCTACCTACTCTTTCTTTGTGTAAAATATTCTATGTGGTTTGGTTAAGCTCACCCTAATCTTGCCAAGTTGCTGTCCTTAGAAAAAATGAGCAAGCAATCAGTCTTTTGAATCCCTGACTTTTCCCTTGAAATTTGGACTGACTCAGTCTCATGAAAGCAATGGATGAGCCACAGTGAGCTGGACGCAGAGATGTATTTAAAGCAAAGTGCTTGCAAATCTTACAGCCAAGACTGTGGCGTTCGTAGCAGAAGAGAATGGAGAAGAGGATGCTGGGTCCGTGGGGCGGACAAAGATCTCTAGCCGCCTCTTCTCACCCAGAGCTCACCGCCCAAGAGCAGGCACTGCCCCCTCGGGACGGCAGGCGGTGGGCATACCGTCCAGCCCTTCCCCTGGGACCCCGCGGAGAATCGTGAGTCAAGGCAGTGAAGGAGCACTTGGAAATCGCACGGTTGTGGTGTCAGCATAAGTGAAGAGATGTGGGATCCATAACCCTGGCACAGACATGTCCACAGGCTAAGAGTCCTACCAACACTCAGAGTGATAGCAAAGCAGTGCTCCCGACAGGAGGAAGCAAGACGTCCTGAACCATCCGGACTTGCCAGAGGCTGGTCCAGGAGAGTCTCTGAAACAGGATGAAAAAGAAGAGCCACAGTTGATTTCAACCAGGATCTGTAGCTGCCAAGGACAGAAATCAACTCCTGAGAATTTAAGCGGAAGGTGACTTATGAAGAGTTATCGTGGAGGCTACAGAATCCTGAGGAAGACTGCTCCCCGAATTGCTCCTTGGGGTCAAGACGCTGTGGCCCTCGAGTTGGACCCAGATGTGTGTCAGGCAGGGCGGGCACAGCTGGCCCCCCGCACCTCTGCCCAGGCTGTCACTCAGGACGGAGGCATTCCGGCCTCTCTGAGCAGCTCAGGACCCCAGGCCCCTGCATCCCTCCGAGAACAGAGGCCACAGCAGTTGAGTCTGCTCTGGAGCTCATGGGAGCAGATGGCCGGCTTCCTGAGGAGACCCTGCAGTGGGGCTGCGGCCAAAGGAAGGACGGGCCACGGGGGCCGCAAGTTCACCAGCAAGGCTGCCCACGGGGGTGGCCGCACTCCCACATCAGACCGGGACCAGTCAGGCTGTGGTCCCACCTTGATCTCAAAACCAGGCGCTAGAAGGCTGAAGGTGGGAATTTGTGAATTCACTGTGGAGGTTAGACCCCCAGGCTGCTCTGGGGCCTGGACAACAGGCATCTATTTCCTCAGGGATCTGGGGGCTCGGGTCTGAGGTCAGGGGTGGGCAGGTTTGGCCCTCCCGCAGCCTCTCTCCTCGGCCTGCACACCCGACTTCTCCCTGCATCCTCCGAGGGCCTTTCCTCCCGGCACCTGCATCCTGCTGTCTCTTTGCATCCAAATCTCCTCTCCTTATAAAGACGCCACTCGGATTGGGTTAAAGCCTCTCCCAATGGCCTCGTTTTAACTCAGCCTCCTTCGAAGGGCCCCGTCTCCAAATGTAATCGTGTTCTGAATCCTGGGGGCTCGGGCTTCGACGTGTGACTTTTAGGGGCCCAGTTCGGTCCATAACAAGAGTGTTCCTGCTTCTCCATCCTCGACAGCCTGCTCTTCATTGGGTGCTGCACAGCCGGCATGCAGCCTGACCCTTGATGTATCGGTTCAGCCATCACGGCTCACTCACCTCTTCTAGCCGCTCTCAGACTTCGTATCAGAACAACTCAAGGTCACGATGCTATTGAAAAACCTAAAAAGATCATCACTCCTGTGATACACATTCAACACTGTCGAGTTCCCTCAGAATCATTTCATGGGTAAATAAATGAAAGCTAAGCGTGCCATCAACAGGTCATAAATAGAAAAGACTAGGGGTTGTATTAGATGATATACATGCTGTATAGGTGATATATATTGGATATATAATGTATAGATAACCACAAAGTAGAAAAAGCCTAAAGCAATAGCACAGCATGTTTACAATCTGGGGTATGCTAACCACTTTTCTCTGTTTTCACACTGATAGTTACTGGACCCCATTAATTTGAAAAGATACACTGGCAGAGTGTGACAGTCTGAGGCTCACTACATGGACGAAGAGCTTCTGGACTAACTACTGATTTATTCATGACCAAACCCGATTCCTTGACATGTGTGGGTCAACCCAGGAAGTACCCAGAGCAGTAGACACCCACCCAGGGAGGAAGCATGTTGGGTGTGGACCAAAGTGAAGGAGGCCTTCCCTGTTCATTCTCCTACACTTCCCCCTCCTCACCTGAGGGCTGAGGGCTCTCCCAGGCCTTCTCGCAGGGACCATGGACCCTGAGATGGGGGAGTGAGTTTGAGCCTTATCCATCATCCCAGGAGGATGGATGTCACCAGCTGCCTGAGCTTCAGACTTGCCTGATCAGTGCTCACTTCCTTCCAAGTAATCCCCACCCCAAGCCCAAGGTACTGTCCATTGAAGAGTGTTGCTTTTTATTACAATTTCTAACCCTAAGTTTCCTGCAACAGAAGTGGGTGGGTCCCTCCCTCTCCTTCCCTCTCCCCTCCCTGGCCCTCCTCTCTCTCTCCCTCCCTCCTTCTCTCTCTCTCTGTGCTGTGAGAAGAAGGGGTTTAAGAAGGATGAGATTATTTATAGCTCACTCCCTGATTCTTGACTCTCAAAATCCACTGTGAAAAGTGTGGCACGCACAGTGAGATTCAGCTACTTTATCTTCTTAAAGAGATCATTTTAATAAGTCAAATCATCTTCTGGAAGTGTGGTGCTGACAAAATTTTTCTTCTCTCGTGATCTGAGTAAAGCCTACTTATTTTTGAAACCTGGGAATGTCTACAAGCCTTAACAAATGAGAATATTTCAATAACAATTCACAGAACAGTCTCTAGTACATATATAATCTTTCTCCATCTTAACCAGATTCGATCATTGCAAACAGAACTTAAAGGAAATCGGCCTTGTCTTTAACTTTTTCTTAACTTTTTCACATACAGATTAAATTATTCTAAAAAGTAAATACAATTTGTTTTGTTGGTGTTCATATCATTTCATTTTGAAAAATATTTAGGTATGGAGTTAGAGTCTATCTTATTTCTGGAGGTAATCACCAGTGTTTTATCTTAATCTGACATCGATTATTCTCCGGTGCACTTATTCCTACATCAGCGTGAATATACATGTACAGTGTCCCTGCCCTCATCCAGGCTGTGGTAACAAAGAGGAAGACAGTCCTGCTTGTCTCTATCTTTATCCAGGCCAAGCCTCCCTTTTATCCCTATGGTCAATGACTGAAAGTATAGATTACGGATTCTTTAACTCTGTTAATGGGCTTAGATTGCAGGAACCAGACTTGATGGCCCAAAGACTATACTGTCATCGACAGTCCGTTTCTACTTTTATATGACTCAGGAGTGCGGTCGAGGGGATCATTACCTGGTCCTTGAGGAGACATGGCTGCCCCATCTGTTCCTCATGGAAAAAAACTCATCACAAGGCAGCAAACACATATTTTCTTTCTATTGCTCACTTCCCTTTGGCTATCATACCGTCTCTTTTCCAAGATGTTCTTTAGCAAGATACCTTGCAATTTGGTCTCTACCCGCTGTCTCCATTTTTTCACCCACCATTCACTGAACCTCCCCATCACCCACGGTTGACAGAGAAAGACAGTAATTAACAACATTTTGGTATCAACTTCCTTTTACTTCAACATAACTGACAATCTTTTTGTTGCAAATCAAAGATCAATTTGTTTCTTTTATTTGCTCTTTAATATTATATCATGAATATTTATGCATATTTAGTCCTCTTAAAAATGTTAATGCCTATACAGGTAACCAACCTATGAATGGACCATTAGTATTCCACTTCATTTTTTTTTAATTTAGGTTTATAAGTGATACTGAGATGGAAATCAATGTAGATAAGTTTTACAACATTTTTGCAAATGGAATTGTTGGATTAAAGAGTATGCATATTTTTAAGGTCTTAATATACACTTATTACCAAGTCTCCCTCTAAAAATCTGGACCTCTTTCTACAAAGGTTTCACCAACAGTGGATATCTCTGCACATCTTTGGCAAGACGATAATTGCCTATAAAGCAGCCTCACTGGAAACATAAACCTTTTAAAAAAATCATCCTTTTAGTTAAATTTGGATGTCTTTTATTATGGTAGAGGTTGGACATTTAAAAACATAGATGACTTTCTTCTTTGTAAAGCGCCTCTGTGTAGCTCGTGCCTGCCTTTCAGGTGGGGTACACAGTTCAGCCAGTAGTGTGTGTTGTGTGCTCTCCTTGGGAGCATAAATTTGGAAATCGGACCCACCTGGGCGTGCCATCCCCTTGCTGGTGTGATGGTGGGGAACTTTTGTGCTCTCCTCAAGCTCCAGTGTTCTTTTGTCTAAGGCACTTAACACTGTAGATGGTTAACATCTTTGACACCCAGCGATGGTCAGTGTATGTCGGCTCCCCAGCCGGCCTGGACCATCGCCACAGGCTCTCCTCCATCCATCCTGAGCTGCGCCCGCCCGACCCCGCTCCCCCGCGCTGTCCCTCTCAGCACACTTTCCCAGGTCCGCGATGAGTCGCACAGAAGTAGCTACGGTTCACGTCCCAACAAAGCTGCTGTGAGTTCTCTGAGGGCAGAGTCCATATGGGCCCCGCCCACGTCCAACACCACAGCAGATACACAGCAAATAATTAAGGGAACATTGTGAGGCACAGAACGTCTTGAGTCCTGGGACTTGCACAGCAGTCCCGGGAGATGGGGTAGCTCTGCAGCATCCAGAGCAGGAGCCGAGGCACCCCAGGGCTCCATGGGATATGCTTAATTTTTTAGGGCAACACAGATATGTGTGGCATATACCACAAGCCATGCAAACTATAAGCCAGAGGTAATCTGGCGCTTCCATCTTGGATGGTGCTATGTTTTTTCCAACGTTGTCGTATTTGGGGGAAGCTGGGTTTGGGTGGTGGTTGCATTGGAAAGCAAGCATCCCATGAAAGTCAATGGAAATAAGACAAGTATGGCAGTGTCTGCACTGAGTCTGAGGCTGGGAAGCTATGCAGCCCAGAACAGGTGCAAAAATCCTGTCTGTTAGGATTTGCTAGAATTGAAGAATGGAATCAAATTTTTACTCGCTTTTTCCGGTATGTTTATGCCACTTTCAAACAGCTACAAAGTTGTTAGGATATCAGTACTAATGAAGATGTTTGGATCCAACCACTTAATACACTGAACTGCTAACTATCCCTTCTTTTATTAATCCCAAAGTCCTAATTTATCCTTGCCTGCCTTTCCCCTTTGGTAACCCTAAGTTTGTTTTCTATGTCTGTGGGTCTATTTCTGTTTTGTAAATAAGTTCATTTGTATTTTCTTTTTTTTTTTTTTTTTGGTTCCTCATATAAGTGATATCATGTGATTTTTTGTCTTTCCCTGGAATGTGAACTATCTCTTTTGGCCTAGGTGCATTTTGAAAAAGTTACTGAGACATTAGGGGCACCGTGAGCTGAGAACGTTTGGGAACCTCTTGAAATAATCTAATTTGGTGGTCCTTAACCAGGTGACTTTGCCTGCTAAGGGAACATGCATAGTTTACTGATGCCAAATAAGAATTCCATTGTTCCATAAAAGTCTAGTCATAGATTTGCGCACCGTGAGTCCCTGATGGCTTTCTGACACTTATGATTTGTATATGATCTATGGGGGATCTTTATCAACGAATAAGTGAATAAGCAGGGATGTAGCAAACCATGCGCTTACAGCACTAAGACAAACATCTTACAGTGATAGCTGCAGCTAACGGGAAGGGCGTATTCTAAGTGTGTCAAATCTTACAAAACCATTTAAAGTATAAAGAATGAAAAGCAACGTTCCTGTCTCTGACTTGGCTTATTTCTGATGAAGGTATAGATAGCAAGCCGAGATTTTCCTCTGGGCTTCACTGAGGTATAATGTCTGTATTTTGTAACAAAGAATGATTTAACCCGACATGCTTTACATGATCCTATTCAGGGCCTCAGGCTGATAAGAAAAGCATTAATCATAAATATGAGAAACTAATACTTTAAGTCCTCACTCGGAGGACCCCATTAGTCTCCTGTCCCAGGACTAATTACATACAGTCAAGGAGGCTCATTCATGTAAATATGTGTTTTGTCAGTAATGCAAAACCTGATCCTGGTCTTGAAACTTCAGCTCCATTTATACGTGCAAAATTTATGTGGGATCAAGTGGAAACGACCAGGCCAAGCATAATTAAAAAGCTGATGGAAATGGGATAGACGTTGCTATTCAGTCGGCTTCCCTGTCGTCTTAATTAAAATACGAAAATTTCCCAAGTGTAACATGTTTGAGAGATTTTAAAGATAATCGTTTCTTCCAAATCACATAAAGTTTTCTCTGAGAATGATACAAACACTATTCTTAATAGGTAATTGTAACAATATGAGTACTCACCTTAATTAAACAAAATCATTTAGAGCATCACTGGCCTGCACACATGTACTGTGAATATTTTCATTCTCTCGAATCTAAAAACGTGGGTGCATAGTATGTATGGAAATAGAGGGAACAGTGTTGAGAAGGGTGGAAGGGAGTAAACACTGCGCTCAAATGTTGCCATGTCAGTTGGGAACCCCACCGGGAAGGAAAACTATATCCCACAGAAGTCTGGGAAGGTTGCCTAACATTTAACTCCTGTAAGTGGGAAACATGTAAGTGAGATGTTGATGATGAAGAGGGTTGTGGTCATGGGGGAAGGAGATGGCTTCTGGGCCTTACAACCGTCTCACACGCCAATGGCTTTTTTGTACTGTGATAAAATTCACATAAATAAAACTGGACACCTTACCATTTTCAAGGCTCCAAAATCAGTGCCATTCACAGTGCTGCACTAGGTAGCTTCTGAACATTTTCATCACCACTAAAGGAAACCCCCTACCCATTAGCCAATGTACTTTTGGTTAGAATTTTTCTTATGGTGAATATGATGTATTTATAAAATACTCTAATCCATGGCAAACTGTTGTAAAATGGTTCTGCTGTGTTCATTCATTTAATGATTCTAGATTTGAGAGTCACGTGAAGTTATTTAAATATTGTACTGAGAATCAGGTCACTATCAAAAGACTTCAGTAATCTTTGTTTTTTATGGATTTACATGATTGGGGTAAAATAATCTATAACCAACAACAAAGCTTAAATATGTCTGGGAAGCAAACAGCAATATATGAGACTTAAAATGCAATATTAGAGACTGCTTAGCAGCTAACGAGAGTTTATACTGAAGAATGGTGGATGTAATTTCTTTGGAAAAATTTATAAGCAAAAGGATTGAATTTAATCTAATATCACCACTAAAGCCTGTGGCAATCTTAGGCAGCATTTAGGTAGTACCTTGGGCCAAGAAGATGATCCTGAATTAGCATAGCATACAAATCAGCTTTTCGATTTTTATCAGATTATCTGCATTACTGGCTAACGCTGATGTATTCACTCACATGCGATAAGCACTCTCAAGCATCATATTGCTGTGGTGTAAAATATCCTCAAAGCACATTTTAATTGTTTTAACCAGGTAAAGTATGCTATTTCTGCATGGATAATATTATCAGTATTACATCGAATCTCTTCATTTATTATCCCTGGTGCTATTTAAAAGAGATGTTAACAGAATAATTCATTCTCATCCCATGACCTTGGTCAGGAGCACATGATGGTTCATATTCATTATGCTGAGCTCAGAGAGGCTTCGGTTATAACATCACTTAGTTTATATTCTGAAGAAGGCTCCGGGGAAAAGTTGCTCTCATGCATTAGACTTCTATCTAAATCACAATATTTGAAGACAAGTGGGGATGGCAGATAACTATTAAACAACTCCTCTGTGTAGTCTTGGCTCTCCCAGAGACGTAAATGAAAGAGCTAAATCCCAGTGACCTCATCCAGACACACAATTTACCTGTGCAAATTCGGTAGCATTTACATGCTATATGTCGGGATTTACATTAGATTTAAAATCCTGCTTAAATGGCGTAACAGGCGCCAACCACACAACCCATCGTAGAGCCGTGGGTGCCTTCCTCGTAACTAATTGGGAAGACGAGGCCAACAACTACCTTTTAAAAGTGTAAGCACCTACTGTCTTTGGCTATATCTACCCTCCATTTGAACACAAGCAGGTGTGTGTGTGTGTGTGTGTTTGCACGAATTAGCAAAGCCGTGTAGGGGATGTAGGGGATACATGTGATGAGACATACATGCTAAGGAAAAAAGTCCCCTTTCTTCTTCTACAAGGAACTCCAATAAATCTATGATTTAGCTTATCACAAAAATGGGCATATATACAACACAATTAATGACTTTGAAATGCCAATATTTTTCATCAGTTAACTAGATTGGCCATTGTTTCACTATAATATCATTCTTTAGGAGTACTTTAAAAAGTGCCTGGGGGCCTTGAAATGGACTGGATAATTTAAATTTATGGTCTTCACAGAGCAGATATTGTTGGGACACATGATAAGTACAAATCTGAAGTTTAGAGCTAAGAGGGACAGGTTAAGTCTATTTTTCAGAGCAGTAAATCAAATCCAACAGATAAGTGACATAACAATGTCACTTAACTAAGAGGTAGTTAGTAAAAATTCACAGTAAATGCATGATAAATACATGGGCAACTCATGAGTTTAGTGTGAGATATGTAGGGAGAAGATGGCAAACAGGGAGGAAATGTATAGAAGTTCAGAATGAAGCTCTAGAGTGAGGTCGTTCCTCCCTCCGCTACTTAAATAGTCTAGTGGTGGCACTGGTCAGGGTGGTGGTGCTGATGCTGTTGGTATTACTGAGATGTGGTATCAGTTGTGGTGTAAATGGTATTGGATGTTATGGTGGTGGTGGCGGTGGAGGTGTTGGTGTTGGCAGTGGTGGTTGTGATGCTGTTGGCATTGCTGATGACGTGGTGGTGGTGGTGGTGGTGGTGGTGGTATTGGACTTAATGGTGTTGGGGTTGGTAGTGGTGGGTTTATAAAAGATTGAGGAAGGTAAAAGGAAAGAAGGTCTTTCAAATTGTCTAAGAAATAAAGTAAATGCAGTTGGGCCTCTGTATCCCTGGGTCCCTCATCTCTGGAGTCAACAAACCTTGGATCCTGTACTATGTTTCAACTTGTGGTTGATTGAATCCGAGGATGCGGAACCGTGGATGCGGACAGAGGGCCAGGTGTGGGACTTGAGCATCTGTGGATTTTGGTATCTGTGGTGGGTCCTAGAACCAATCCCCATGGATACCGAGGGCAACTGTCAAAGCTTTGTGGTTTCTGTGAATGTCTCTAATGAGCAACCTGTCCCAAGCTTCCTCATGTGTGTAGATGGGCTTAGGCAGGGAAGCAGTGCTGAGCTGTCACTGTTTTGTTTTGTTTATCCTCCTCTAAATCCTCTGTGAATGAGAAAGGGAAATTACAAAGTCTAACGCTTCCAAGATGCTGAATATCCTTATTTTTTTTTAAGTGTACAAGTGTGTAATGGATGGCAGTGAGAAAGGAAATATGATGTATTAGAAACATGGAATCAAAGGACAAATTCTCAAAATACAGATCTAAAATTAACTGTAATAACTGACATTTTTATAACATTAAAAGACAATAATTTAAAGTCAGTATCAAGTCTTCTGCCTTAGTAAGGACTTATTTAATATGAAGCGTATTACTGAAGGCACAATACTATGAAGAATATATAAAACCTTTTATACTGAACTTAAACACTGCCAGTATCACCTCTTTGATCTTGGCCACTTTTAAGAGGTAAGAAATGTAATTATTTTACTCTCTCTTGGTCTTTGGAAGCTGGATTCCAATATCAGCACTGACATGTACTAAAGAAAAGTGTGTGGTTTTTGACCATTTGGAATCTTAATTTTCTTATCATAAAAATTGGGGAGAACACTATTCCACTTAAAAGGCAGTGCAAGAGTTCTTGCTAAACATAATAGCATATATCCGAGTTGTTTATCATAGCACCTGGAACATAGCAGCTGATCAATAAATGCTAATCTCTACCCCCTTCCCTGATAAAGCATCCAGGGAACATAGGGAGGAGGACAACTTTTCCACCTTTATTCATCAAAGGAAAAAGAAATGTGGGCCTGGAGACTGAGCATATGTTTCAGCCTGACTTGGTCTTGAATGTTGTTCAATTTTGCTTCAGTTTTAACAAATATAATAAACATGTGTCAGTTTGTTTTACAGGGAGTCATGCAATACCAAGAATTACATCTGCTTTGGGAAATAAAATTAATGCAACAGTCACCTGTTTCATTATTTTGATTTCTATACACTTACTTTACTTTTTGTTCTCCTTTCTGGTTTTTAAAACCCACTGGCATTTTTTGCTAGGTGATGTTTACTAGAAAAAAAAAGGCAAGATTGACACTCTGTATTTCCAAGAGACTGTTTATCCTCACATTTCACTGAATTGTATACTCAAACCCCAGGTCCACCCAGAACTGGTGGGGGTCCATGCACAGGGACCCTCGCTCGAGGCATTTGAAACTCGGCATTTTCTCAGTCTCAATGTCTGTTGAATTGAATTGAATTCAACTGAATGTAGCACAGAGAGTATTTTACATTACGCTAGAAATAATCTTCACAGAAGCTGACAAACAGAACTATCTTATTGTAGTAAACCGTGTTTTCTACTGATATAAAAATTTGAAATACGCATTTTGAAAAGTTACCGCTGATAGAAAATGGCCAGCTTAGAATTGTCATAATCTGCCACTAACGGGCATAAAACCACAACTGGTCAAATTACAATTGATAAATAATAGTAACGCATGACTGACCACCATTACGAGGATCAACTCTTGACAATTCAGAAAAAAATACGCTAATGTTCCAAAGCAACACTGTCCAGAATACCAGCATTTCCGTGGAAATTCTAACCTTGAGTTGTGTGGCTTCTGAGCTCATAGACAGAGTGCGCAATGTTTTAGGGGAAGAGAGAGTACACTTACGCTTAAAAGGCATTTCATAAGTTTGGATTTTAGTGTTTCTACATCTATCGAGTCACCCCTTTGGGGACTATTTGAAAATACGTGATAGTGGAAAGTGTGAGCCTAATGGTATTGCAGAGATAGAAGTAAATTGCTCTTTTGAGGGTGGGGAGGATTGAAGAGGTATATTAACCCTTTCAAGACCCGTGGGCAGATTTCCTCTATTGATGTTAAAAAGCTTAGTGCACCCAAACTTTTTAAATAGATCTCCCAATGTGATCAACGACTCTGTTAAATCCAGTGCCTTGAGAACTGGTTCTGTTTCCAGGTCTGCAAAAAAGACACCTTTTTCTGTGTTGTTCTTTTTTTTTCCTAAAGAATATAAATATATACACTACTAACTTTAAATGCTTAAAATATTTTTTTATTTTATACTGTTTCTATATTTTATATTTATTTTAATACTCCGATGATGTGCTAATCTTCAAAGATTTTTTTAAATGAAGGTATTGTTTAGGTCATATAACTTAATGCTTTCCTGATCTCACATTTTTAGGAGACCTGCAACTCTGTGCATATTATCAAGGGAGAATCTTGAACATAACCCCTAGGAAATATTGCTTTGTACTGCTCTGTAGTCAAGCCAATAGCCAATTTTCTGACCCATAAATCTGTTACCTGACCACATGTAAATATCCTGAGTAATTTGCACTAAATATTGGATCTGTGACCACCTTTGTACACTTTATCTTCCTTCTGTTTTATCCTCACTCCAGCTTAGAGTATTGATTATAGCACCCCAACGAGCAGTGGACAGTCCGTGTTTTATTCCACACAGTTGGCTGTGGACACAGACAGCTCAGAGGAGCTCCTGACATCCTCCCTTTTCTGTCTGTCTCGTAAACTCAAAACCCTTGCTAGATTTTGAGTCCAGGCAGTCAGGGACTTTCCCTGATTCTTTTATTTTTAGATGCTTTATCACTCAACCACTGAGCATACTACTATTTACAAAATAAAAGTGCTTTAAGGGAAGCAAACGCAATCATTATTGAAGGCTCTAAAAAAGAACTAACCCATTTTTACAAATATTTACTGAGGCATTTTCTCTATGCTTGGATACAGCTGGGAACAAAAGAGAAACTCCTGGCCCTCAAGGATTTTACATTCTAGTGGGAGGAAGACAGATGACTAGAAATGTGAGTAAGTCGATTATATCACACATGAGAGGGTGAGAGTATGTGAGAGAAATAGCCAGAAGGGGCTCTGACACAACTGTACTTCAAAGGGCTCCCAGTTCTCTTTTTGTTCCGTAGCATAGATTTATTTCTTTGTAACATAATTTTGGCCGAGTTCTCCTCTGACAGGTACAGAGCATGGATAAGGTTGATTTTTAGGTCACGTTGTCCGAATCACACTGAAAATACATATTAGTCTTAAACAGATTTTTGGTCCTGAGTAACCTTGATATGCTTTCTGATTGACAATATTTTTCATCATCATCCAATATTCTGACACTACAAAGGCTGGCGCACATTCCTGTTCTTACACAGTGCCTTGATAGTGGTTCTTAAAAGGGACTCACGATCCTGGTTCAGTATCTTCACCAAACACATAGGTAGAGCATCCCCTTCTGATCACTGCCGTAGCCTCTCATAGCCACGTCTGATGCCTGCCATTCTGCTTTTTGTAGTCTATGCTCACTCAGAACGCGTCTCATTCTGGCACCAGCTGTCAGAATTTGTGCCACAGGACACTCTGCTGTTAGGCTAGACCTGTGCCCTGCCTTTACGTTAAAAGTGTCTTTCAACATGAAGTTAAAACTCTAAAAAACCATTACTTCAATTATCTCCACCTTCGGTCAATAATAATTAAAAATATTACCCTAACTTCTCTCCTTCTTCAATTCAAGACACCTCGTTATTCTCTAGATAACAGAGGAAAAGATGAAACTGGCCTCACTCAAACCATCCTACTTCCCTTAGTGTTCACTGTATTTCTACAACACAGGAACATGAATACACCATTAGCCTGTTTATATTTTATAAGACAGTGTATTCCATAAATTTTCTAGACACCACATAAAAATATTTGCATTCTCATGTCTGGCCTCCAAGGGAGACTTAAGCTATTTCTCCATATACACAGCATGTACTACATCCTCTCACTGAGAGCCCCCTGATACTTTCCTGCTCAAATGCATGGATCCAACAGCATCCATGTCTCAGGCATGTCGTGGGTCTAAGATCAGAGATCCTACCCTCAGCTCAGTGGGCAGATGTTGGCAACCAGCAAGAGGTAACACGACAATTACAAGACAGGGTGATAAGCACTATCCTAGAGGCTTCTGGAGGAGGGCCTGACGAAGACTGAGGGAGAAGTCGGATTGGAGATATTTATGAAGAGATGGACCAAGAGCAGTGAACGTGGGGAAGACGACAGAGGTGGCGGAGTGAAGCCAGTGTCCCAGGGTCTGAATTGGTGGGAGACAGTCTCACTGTGAAGCTAGTGCCGCTGAATCATGAGGGCTGCAACATACACTTTTTCAAGGCTCTGTCCTACATATTTAATTTATGCTTTTGTATTCTTTTCCTTAAAGATCCACCCCCCCAATCAAATTGCTTAAGTTTCATGCGCTATAAATCCTGAATCCACCCCTGCACTTGAGAAATGACATTCTCTACTGTAAGAACTGCAGAGGGAAAGCAAGTCTGGTGCGCATGGAGAGAAAGTACATGTATCCTGGACGACTGGATAAGAACTTCCTGTGGGCTATAAAGATGGGAAGATCCAGTCAGAAAGCCAGTCGGATTTTAAGATATAGTCCTCAAGAGAGGACTAACCAAAGGAATAGATATGTGTGTCATTGGTATACAAATGATGGTTGAAGGCATTAGAAGGTAAAGTCTCCCTGTGGTTTATTCCTATAGCCTTTACATTTCCCAGCAACCTCGAACGGAAAAGTTATACAGACGTAGGTAAAGATATAGAGATACCTATGAATTCATTTGGAAGAGAGGTCTTCTGCTGCTGGACCGTACCCTCTGCCACCACTCTCACCTTGAAGATACGAAATGATGGCCTAAACTGAAATGACTTACTATACATCACATTGTCCGAGAAATTCTCAAACTAGAAGCCAGGTTTCCTGACTCTAATTTTGTGTTTTATAATCATAAAGTATTGCCCATGAGGTCAGAATATCACTTAAAAACTAAAACAAACAAATGAAACTGTACCAAAAGGGTCTATTTGTTTCTTCGGATCATTTATAAAGCTATTAAGTAACATTAATTCTAACCCTGATCTCTAGGGATCCAAGAAAATCAGTTTCCAGTCCCTTGATGAATGGATATTTAATGACATTTGGTATAAAACCTTATCAAAGGATTTTTGAAAGTCTAAATACATTTTGTCTGCAGCTCTCCTTATGTACAATAATCTTTACCCACTCAACTAACGCTAATGGACTTTTTATTGTGCTGTATGTTGTCGGAAAGGATCAGCCCAAGCAGGAAGAAAGAGGAGACAAGGGCATAATAAATATGAGTAAACTGCAGAGAAACTAGGAAAGAAAGCGAAAAATGGATACTGAGGGAAAAGTTCAAATTAGGGCAGGTGTGGGAAAGCAAAAAGAGTGATCTCTGAAAGATGTAAAATAGTAAGTAGAAAGATAAAATGTATTTTACAGACTACCCGTATGATTCGTGGATCGCTTATTACCTGTCACTCTCGGTAGGTACTAAAGCTTCTTGTACATTTTCTGCTTTAAGTGCCACTCGACAGAGGAGGGGTTTTGAGGGTCAGAGACCTGAGTCACCCCTGCCAAGGTCAGCCATCTGGTAAGTGCTGAGTTGAGCTTTGAACCCACGTGTGTCTCCAAAGTCCCAACTCTTGATCGGTAGCAGATTTAAGATCACTTCCAAAATTATGTTTGCATAATAATGCCTTTGTGAGGAAATAATGGTATTATCACATGATAAAACTTTCCGTCGGTCAGAGCTATGTGTTTATCGATCTATCTACCTATCTAGGTATCTTCCATCTATCTATCTGTCTATCCGTCCAATCATCTATCTACCTACGTACCTAACTACCTGTCATCATCATCACCATCCATCTCTGGCAGGTTTATTTTCTGTCTCTCTCTCTTTCATAACAAAATGGACTAGGAAGGTAGGAGCCCTGTGAGTTTGGGCCGGTATATTCCTAGCTCCAAAACAATGCCTGGCACACAGTAAGTGTTCAAGACACACGCGTTGAAGGAAGGGATGCCTGGAAGCATCTCTCCACGATGGAGCACAGAAACTGGATCAAACACTGAGGAAAAGGAGCACCTGCCCAATGCCCGCACCACGCCTTCTCCCTCTAACCGCACACTTACCCAGCAGGGAGACACCTTCCACCTCAGTGAAGGGAGAGTGTACAGGAGCGACGCAGCCACGGCTTTTGCAACGGCTGCCAACACAGTCCACTTCCCCCCACCGGCGACATCTTGCTCAGGAGAAATTCCTCTGTCCTTATTTCAGTGCTTGATCTAAATGGCAACACCCTGTTCCCCTTCCTCTGGTTCCCACCTTACCCTCCTCCTCTCCGCAGTAGTCTCTCAAGTTCCCGTGGACCACTCCATCTTCCGTCTGTTCTGGGGAGCATTGCATGGATTTCGGCGTCCTGCAGGGGAGCAGGATTAGAAAAAGGGAGGCAGCTTCCCTCCACGCCCCGCACCCAGTGTATGGGAACTAAGAGACCCCAGAGCTTCTAGAGAGTCTGAGAGCTTTACATCAACATCTGTTCCGTCTGGCTTTGACCCTCTTTGCTGTCTCACTAAACTCCTCATGAGAGTATTTCAAAATTACGTCGAAAATTATAATTTTCTAATTCTGTTGTGCCGTGCCTCCTGGTAACATATTTAAGTATTCAGAATGGGTAATGTAAGGAAATAGGAGAGGATGCAAATAATGGCCGAATAGGTTAGTGAGCTGGCCTAGGGGCTGATCTGCATTGAGGAATCAAGGGGTCAAGTTTAAGTACCAAGGCATGAGTGTCATGGTGTAAGTAACACGATATGAAGTGTGAGAATGCCGTGTACTTAGATATAATATCAATACCCTTCTTTATTTTCTATTAATTTCTTGTTCATGCCAAGTTTTCATTTCCTTTGACTGTTTTTATTTTTTAGAATCCAAAGTAGTATGTCTGGAGAGAGAAAGAGAGACGTACGTAGATAGAAGTATCTAAATGGAGCTATATGTCCATCTAGATGCAAATTGCTGCGCGCACAGGAGAAGAATCTTTGCACACGTAAGGCACGTTGTAGGCAGTCTGGAAGTACAGGTATCCAAACGTGTAGGACCCCAGATTGATACCCTGTGATTTATTACATTGCGTCTGACGCTCCAGAAGACGTGATTTAGTAGTCACCGGTTATTTCAAGTTACTCTTTTTGCGTTTTTAATTAGTAAATGAATCCCTCATGGTCAGATGATTAATTGCACAGTAATTCACGGCAGTACTTTCTTTTCCTATTTGTGCAAAGCGCAGTGCATAGAGAGAGCGTCTGGAATATGGGCTGACGTTATAAATTATAGCAATGCATTCACGCCACTCTCCTTCAGGTGGTGTCAGCACTTTCATTATAAACTCCCATTTTCAAGGTGCTTTAAAAACTAAGCTGGGAAAATTCATTTTCAGATGGCCGCTGGTATAGGGAATGTCCACCAGGGAGCAATGTTTTTAACTTTAAGAACTTCCTCGGCCGTCGTTACACAGCAGATGAAGTTAGCTATGCCCTTTAATTCTCTGAAACAAAAGAAAAATGAAATAAAACTACTTCTCTTAGTGGCAGTGGCTCTAACGTAAACTCTAAAATGATGTGAATTTTAGACACAGTCCTTTTTCGTTAGAACGGTTTCAGATTTAAAGGAAAATTCGGAAGATAGAAGAGTTCCATATATTCCTGTATACAGTTCCCCTTTTATTAACGTCTTACATTCGTACGGCATATTTGTGATAATTAATGAGCCAAGACTGATACATTGTTCTTAACTGAAATCCTTACTTTTCTGGGATTTCCTTGGTTTTCACATAAAGCCCCTTTTCTGTCCCAGGATCCCACCCAGGTTACTTGCATTACATTTAGTCATTCTGGCTTCTCGGGTCGCTCTTGGCTGTGGCTTTCCTGGTTTTTTGACGACAAATCCTTGATGACTCTGTAGAGTCCTGGTCAGATACAGAGCAGGCTGGCACTTTGTTGGAATCTGCTGTTTCTTCTTTTTTTAAAAACTATAGTTGATGTGTAAGTTACAGGTGTACGATACAGTGATTCACAATTTTTAAAGGTTACACTCCATTTATATCTATTATAGCATATTGGCTATATTCCGTGTTGTAGAATATTTCTTTGTAGCTTATGTTATACATAACAGTTTGTGCCTCTGAATCCCCTAGCCCTGTATCACCCCTCCTCCCTCCATGTTTCTTCTTACGATAAGGTTTGTGGGTTTGGGGAAGGAGGACCACAGCATGAGTCACCATCTTCATCACCTCATATCAAGATACATCTCGTCAACATGCCTTATCACCTTTGATGCTGACCTGGCCCCTGGGCAGAGGTGGTGCTTCGTCGGGTTTATCCACCTTACAGCTACCGTTTCTTTCCTTCTTCATGTGCTGTACTATTTACAAGGAAGCCGTGCACAGCCCACACCTAAGGAGCGGGATTGACTTTCCACCTCCTTGGACAGAGTATCCACAGAGCTTATTTGGAATTCTTCTGCCTGGGATATGAGCCTCTTCTTCTCCATTTACTAATGTATTCAATCATTTCTTATATCAGTATAGGCTCATGAATATTTATATTGTATTTTGGGTTACAGCCAATATTATGTTATTTATTTTGTTCCTCAAAGTGTCCCAGCTCTAGCTGTTGCTTTCTTGTTTTTGATTGTCACTATAGGCAATTATAGTGAGAATGCACCCTCTCATCACGTCTAAAATAGGAAGCCCTCCTCACGATTCAACGTTGCATCAAAATCCAGATGCCGCTAAAGCAGCAGAGACAAAGCTCAAGGCCCCCAGCACGGCACGCGTAATCAAAGTGCAACAGCAGAGTGGCACCAAGCCCCTCAGTCACTTTTTCTAAGCTCCCGTGTTCTTTATGGAGCCAAACTTTCCTTTTCAGCCAGACTGCAAACCAATAGTCCGACAAGCTTTCTCTGGAAATTCTGCACTAAAGTGGAAAATAATAATAATCGCGAAGGCAGCCAGCTAAATAGTGGCTGCTGCATGTCTGGCTCACTCTCCAGCGTGCAGCCTCTGAGGGGCTAACTGCGTGTGTTCCAGTCTTGCCCCTGCTATCCTGCTGTGACCTGGGCAATTTATTTCAGGATTTAACACCTCCTTGTTGATAAATGGTGATATTAACGAGGGTCTAGCTCGGGGTACGGGGTTTGATGCAAGCACTGAGGTCCTCCGGGGAACAGGAACGGGTGCCAGCTCCTCTCTGTGCCTGCGGGGCCCCCGAACAGCAGGAGGGCAGCATGCCCTGCTCAGGCCTGGGAGGATCGTGAGACCACAGGTGGTCCGCCAGCCAGGTCGGACCCAGGAGAGGCCTGTGGACGTAAGAGACTAAGCATCCCGGGACACCTGCGCGGGCAACTTCGCAGGGAGTGCAGAGATCGGGGCACAGCAAAGGTAGGCAGACCCCAGGCCATCACGGGACAGCGGAAGAGGTTAGCTTCCTACAGCTGCCCACTGGCTCTGCAGCGTGTCCCAGGCGCTCCCCGAATTCCTCAGCATGTAGAGCCCTGGAAAGTTCCCTGCTTTACCATCACTCCAGGTTCCTTCCTTCTGCACTCAGGTCCCGGTTTCCTGCCCTCCCACCCTCCAGGGGCCAATCCCCCCACTAAGGCTGAAGTTCCTGCCCCTCCAGGACCCCCAGTGCTCACCTGGGGAGTCACTGCCATGACTTTCTTGGGCATCATTCCTGCAAGAAATTCTAGTTTCCATTAAAAAAAATTAAATAGTCATTAAAGATAATTTTAAGTTTGAAACATATTAAGTATATCAAAAATCTGTTAGTCAAAAATTCTGAGTCAGCTTTGTTAATGTCCTATTTTCTAACATATATATATTAAGTTGTATGAAATTGATATATATATATGTGGTATGTTTTATACATAGAAAGTTCCATATATAATATAAAGTCCTTTATATATAAAGGTTATATAAATTAAAACTTTATATATAAACATGATATAGATAGACTTTATATATACATGTAAAATATATATAAGGAACTTTATATAGAGAGAATATATATTTCTTTATATATAATTAATTAATTATAATTATATATATAAATAATATAATTATAATATTTTCTTATAATTTTTAAAGTTTCCCATGGTAGTTATGCACCCCCTTTAAAATCCAAATATGCATACTTTTGTGGGCCTCTTCTCACTTTTCTTAAACGAACCTGCCCATTTTATTGCTTATTTGAAAGAACACGTTTTTGTCTGAGTCCCTCAGTTTTATCCTTGTCCCCGTTGAATTATTTTCTGGTTTTAGGCTAATTATTTCTTTTATCCTTTTGGGTTTACTCTGTTCTTATTTCAACTTCTTGGCTTGATTACTAAGCTAATTAATTTTCTTTCTTTTATTCTAATTTTATATTTAAGTTGCTAGTTTTCTCACATTATTGCTTACCTGGATCCCAGCAATGTTGATGCGTCAGGGGATTCTTGTTTTTATCAATTTCCCAAAGCCCTTGTGTCTGCTTTGGATGTGAGCTACTTACTCAGACGGGACAGGTCTCCTGGGGTGTCAGTACGGACCCTTGAGGCCTCATACAGCCTGCTTCCCTAACGTCTATTCTGGGACGTTATTCGTGCACTTAGGACAGAGCACTGATACACATTTTTCCTTCTCCATCAAATTTTCTGGGTCATTATGCCTTATTTATGTCTCCTATAAACAGCGAAGAGCTGAGCTTCTAAAAAATCCAATCCGAGCCTTGACCTTATCAGTTGCTGCCTGAGTCCATTCACATTTGCTGGGACTAAAATAGTTGAGCATATACACACGACTATATATAAAATAGATAATCCACAGGGACCTGCTGTACAGCATAAGGAACTCTGCTCGATACTGTGTAATAACCCACATGGGAAAAGAATCTGAAAAAGAAGGATACATGTATGTATATAACTGAATCACTGTGCTGTACACCTGAAACTAACACAACATTGTAAATCAATGATACTCCAATATAAAAGAAAAATTAAATTTAAAAATACTCAAATAAAATCGTTGAGCGTCTTTCAATTTTCTAATTTGATCTTTTGATTTACTCTTCCGTTCCTTTCCTTCTTTGCGTTTGCTCCTGTTTTCTTCTGGATGATTAAATTGTCACTGTTTTTTTTTTTTTCTACTCTTTAGAAACTAATCACTTTTGTCCTCTTTGGAAGTCACAATTGGCATTTTTCGTGTATTCATGATTAGCAAAAATCTAAAATTGATTAATATTGTTACATTTCTTCTCAGTAGCTATACTGATTTCAAAGAAACGTCTTTCTTATCGTATGTTTTTTCTAGTATCTTAATTCTACCTTGTTTGAATACTCAGACATTTAATAATTGCTCTTGTTATTATTGTGTGCAGTTAACACCACCTTAGCTCTATTTACACACTCACTGTTCCTCTTTACTTACTACTTCTCTGTGAATCCAGCCATCCTTTCCAGGTTCAACTCCCTTTCTTCTGAAGCACGTTCCTAATCATGCCATCATCAGAGTCCATGAGAAATAAATTCTCTCAGGCTTTTTGTGATACGTTCTTTTTGCCCTTTCACCCTTTAAAATGTATATAAAATTTTCATTGAGAGTTGAATTTCCCTTCCTACCTTTTGCCCTTATAGTCCCTGTGGAAGACTATCTGTCCAATTACTGTTCCTTCGTAGTCCTCTCCTACCTTTGACTTCTCTACGGTTTTATTTTTGGTCTTGGATAGCTATAATTTTACTCTGATGACTCTTGGTGTGGATTCGCTTGCTTGGTCTTTCTGTAGATTTACTATAATTCCTGAATCTAAGGTTTGTGTCCTTTATGCATCCAAATGTCCCTCTTTCCCATTCTCTCTCTTCTGCTTTGGCTCTAAGTTGGGCTTTTTCCTCTCTTATTCACATCTGTTAACTGAGAGTGTTTTCTGTCTCTTCTCCTCTATGTGCTGTCTATAGTGTAATTTCCTCATGCCCCACTGAGGTCTTAATTCCCTTTTTAGATTTGTCTAGTTTGATATTTAATCTTGTCATTGAGTTATTCAGTTTTAATTAACTTATTTATTCTTGGAAGTTGTACTTCTTTTCTATCTCCTTCTTTTCCCTAAAAACACTGATTTATTCACTAGTAATTTTCTGATGTCATATCAGAACACACTTATTTTACATGTTTTTGAGATGTCACTGATACACAATACACTGTACATTTTAAAGATGTACAACTTGGTGAGTGTTTACATGTCTATACACATGAAAGCACCACTACAGCCAAGAGAGTGATACGGATCACTTCCAGAAGTTTCCTCCTAACGACCCCCCTCACTTCTCCTCCCAGACTTTGGGCAACCATGGATCTGCTTCCTGTCACTACAGGTCCGTTTGCATTTTCTATAATTTTATGGAATAGAATCATGTAGTTTTGTAGTAGGTAGAATAATGGTCCTCCAAGAAATCCACATCCTAATCCCCAGAATCACATCTGCAAACATGCCATGTTGCAGGGCAGGAGGGGCTTTGCAGTTCTGAGTAATAAGGTTCTTGAGATGGGACTAATCCTGTGGAGGGGTGTCATCACAAGGACCCATATAAGGAGGAGGGAGGGTCAGAGTCACAGAGTTGTGAAGACAGCGGCAGAGGTTGGAGTGATGCGGGCCACGAGCCAAGGACCGCGGCAGCCTCTAGAGGCTGGAAGAGGTGAGAAAACAGGTTCTCTGCTGCTTCCTCCAGCACGGAATCCTGCCAACGTCGTGGTCGTAGCCCAGCGAGACCGACTTCCAGCTCTGACCTTCAGATCTGACCTTCAGTCCTGTGGGAGCTGTCTTATACCGATGAACCTATCTCCAGCACAGGAATAGAGACCCAGATGTAGAGGACGGACGTGCGGACACAGTGGGGGAAGTGGGTGGTTGGACGAATTGGGAGATGAGGATGGACTACATGCACTACACTGCATGAGATAGAGAGCTAGTGGGAGGATGCTATAAAGCACAGGAAGCTCAGCTCGGTGCTCTGTGACCACCTGGATGGGTGGGAGGGACGTCCAAGAGGGAGGGGATATAGGTACACACAGAGCTGACTCACTTCACTGTACAGCAGAAACGAACACGACATTGTAAAGCAATTATACTCCAATTACAAATAATCAGTATATTGGAAGTTATTTGGTAAGAGCAGTAATAAAAAGCTAATACAAGTGTGGGTTCTCTTTGCTCTGTCTGGCTTCTTTACTCACCATAATTATTTTGAGATATGTTCATGTGCAGGTACCAACAACTTATTTCTTTTTATTGTTAAAGAGTAGTTGGTTGTTGTATAGATTTGCTGCCGTTTAATGAACAATTGGGTTGTTTTCAATTTGGGGCTGTTAAAAACAAAGCTGCTATGAACATGCATGTGTAAGTATTTGTAACTGCATTTGCTTTCCTTGGGGGGCATAAATGCCCAGGAATAAAACAGCTGAATCAGAGCATACATATATGCCTACGTTTTCAAGAAGCTGCCAGACTGTTTTCCAAAGTGGCTGCACCATTTTACATTCCCATCAACAGTGTATGAGACTTTCAGTTTCTCCACATCCTCACTAACACTTGTTATATTCAATCTTTCAATTTTAGCCATTCTAATAGGTATGTAGTGATATTTTCTTGTCATTTTAATTTCTACTGACTTAATGGTAAGTGACATCAAGCATCTTTTCATGTGCTTATTTGTCATCTGTTCATTCTTGATGAAGTGCCTGTTCAAATCTTTTGCCCATTTTCTTTTTTTTTTTTTTTTTTTTTTTTTGCGGTACACGGGCCTCTCACTGTTGTGGCTCCTCCCGTTGCGGAGCACAGGCTCCGGACGCGCAGGCTCAGCGGCCACGGCTCACGGGCCCAGCCGCTCCACGGCACGTGGGATCTTCCCGGACCGGGGCGCGAACCCGTGTCCCCTGCATCGGCAGGCGGACTCTCAACCACTGAGCCACCAGGGAAGCCCCTGCCCATTTTCTTTTAACTTGGGTTGTTTTCCTATCATTAGGTTTCCAGAATTCTTTATTTTTTGAAATATAACTTTTTATCAGACATATGCTTTGCAAATGTTTTCTCCCAGCCTGTGGCTTGCTCTTTTTCATCCTCTTAGCACCAGCCTTCAAAACGAAGTTCTTAATTTTGAGGTAGTCTAATATTATTTTTTTCTACTATGGATCATTCTTTTGGTGTGATGTTTATAAATTGCTTGCCTAAGCCAATATGCAGAGTTATTTCCTAGGTTTTCTTCTAGAAGTTTTAGAGCATTGTTTTAAATTTAGGTCTATAATTCATTTAGAGTTACTCTTTTAACGTGGTGCAAGTATTCCGTTCTATCGTTTATTCGTCTCTCTTGACAGCAGTATGTAACTGTCTCGGTTAAGGTGACTTTATAATGACTTGAAGTGAGTTAATGTTGGCATTTCAACTTTGTTCTTCTTCATAAAAGTTGCTTTAGTTTGTTCTATGTCCAATGCATTTCCATATGGATTTTAGAATTACCTTAGTTTCTACAGAAATTCTGATGGGATTTTAACTGGGAATGTGTTGAACCTATAAATCAATTTGAGGAGAATCAACGTGTTAACTATATTGAATCTTCTGAAACATGAGCATCGTATAACTATTTATCCAAATCTTTTACCATTTCTCTCCACAGCTTTTTCAGTGCACAGGTGTTGTGCATCTTCTGTTCAATTCATCCCTAACAGATGTTCCCTCCAACAACTCTACCATCACCTCCACCAGCATTACCAGTCACCTCCACCTCCACCATCACCACCTCTACACCCAGCTCCATCACCATTGCCCCTCACCTCCACCTCCATCACCATTGCCCCTCACCTCCACCTCCAACACCATTGCCCCTCACCTCCACCTCCATCATCATTGGCCATCACCATCACCACCTCCAACATCTCTACCTCCACCACCCCCACCATCCTGGGTTCCAGCACCATCTCTCATGTTGATGGCTTGATTTTCAGCTGTTTCTTGTTGCTGTATTTTTGTAAGATCAGCATTGCAATTAAAGTAATTTTATTTAGCAGTTTATCTAATATTTCTAGGGGTTTGTACTGAGAATATTTTTATGCTTAGTTCAGAAGATTGTTGGAAGTGTAAGTAGGGAATTATCTTTTGTATGTTGGCAATTTCACTATTTTGTAAGCCACTATTTTCGTATGACCACGCTGCTACAGTCCTGCATTGGTGGTTGGCACTTGTAAATGTTGGATGACAAATAATTAATTTTGCAAGAACCCCATGTATAAATCACCTTATTTAACTTCCTTCAACTGCTCCAAATTTGTTGCTTTAGTAATTCCATTTGATTGTCAAAATTATGCCTCTTTTATTGCGCCTGGTTTTGTATTTCCAAACTTATCATGAATGTGATGTCTTCTACCATCTATGACTTTCTTTTTATTTTCCACCTTGTAAACTCAACTAAATGAAGATGCTTTCCCATCAAGTTTTTATAAAGATTTAGTGACTCTTTCATATTCTCCCTTTGCTTGGAACAGATCCTAATGTAACACCTGGTAGTACACCTTGTGAAAGTATTTCTCATAAGAAGATAAGTCAAAATGTTATCACTGTGTGGCCCGTGGTACCAACCCATTTCACCTCAGGTCCAAAGGCTAATCATTCGGGTAGTTACGCATTTCCTGAAGTAAGTTCTTAGGTAAATTGAAAGGAAGAGACAGACTGCATACGTGCAAGAAAAGAGACAACCAGGCATCTAAACTAACATAGATATGGTCTATTAAAAAAATATATATATATATGAAATATGGACGGCTGGGGCAGAGAAAGACAGAGAGTTAGAGAGACAGGGAGCCGTAGACAGAGACTGAGAACTCTCATTTAACATGAATTAGTCGTGTGCATTTGAAGAGATCAACATTTAAATGCATTTTGTGATGAGTATTTTGAAAGACAAAGAATCCTTGTCTAAAGTGATTAACCAGTTCTTAATTAATATATATTTTTAACTTTTATATTTTATATTACATATTAGGATCCCTTAAAGCAGGAACAATGTTACATTTTTATCCCTGTGTTTTCTTTCATTTGATGATATTCATTTACATATTTTACCAAAGCTGATCTAAGTATTCTTTGTATTTCACTGCTTAATGTAAAGTTGTGAATGTAACATGTGGATGTTTTCCCTAGACATTCCAAATACTCGTGTGTGTGTGTGTGTGTGTGTGTGTGTGTGTGTGTGTGTGTGTATAAAATCTTCTTTCAGGGGGTTATGATTTTTCTATTTTGCTCAAATACCTGACCTTATCCTTTTCATTTTTTTAAAAATTACTTTTAATGTTGGCCAGGAGTCAACATCCAGCTATTTGATCAGCCAAATGATTAGTCAAAGAAACAGAAATTAAAATAAACAGCACACGATCATTAAAATGTGAAAATAAATAGGAGGTTTGCCAATGAAGCCTGGGTCAGTGGTGGCCAGAAATCAATCCTGTCGTTGACGGT
>NC_041232.1:86752624-86765124 GCF_002837175.3 Physeter macrocephalus | reverse complement strand
AGGGATGCACATAGAATAAGAAATAATGAGTTCATGACCTTTTAGGACTTCCCCAGTTTGTACTATGACCCATTATATGTAAATTTCACTATTCTTAACTTTTGTGCATTTTGTGTTTAGTGCAGACTGAAAAGTGTTTATTTATTTTTGTTGACTTCACAATAACACAACCCTGAAGATGACACAATTAAAGTGTGTTCACCTTATTTATTGTGGCGGGAAGTTTTCCTACACAAACTCATCACACAACAGAAAGTATATTCAAAACTACTTCTGGAGTCATTGTTTTGAGCAGAAAAAAGATATTTTATCATATTCTAAAGAAAAATGACCCCAAGTAAATCGACACGTTCAATGTACCTCCCCACACACACATACACATACTTCTCCCCCCAAAAAGTGTAGATGAATATCTACATCACCTTGGGACAAAGACTTGTGAAACCGTAATGCAACAGAGAAAACACGCGTTCACCTTGTGTAGATAGTCTCCCGTTTCACACATATTCTTAGGCATCGCGTGTCAACCGTTCCATGGAGTAAACTTGCTCACTGTCTTCCTGGGGTTTAGTCTGTCCTGGCCAGACTAAAGCCTGGGCTCTCAGTTTCAGAACCACTGTGTCTGCCCTGGTCGGGGGCAGCCTTTCCAGCCAGTGCATAGGAGGAGTTTCTTATTCCCATGTATGTAGACTGAGACTTAACATTTACTATCCAAGTAAATATGCGTGTGCGCCTATGTAATTGTGGTCAGTATCAAAAAGTTCAGGGTATGGGCTTCCCTGGTGGCGCAGTGGTTGAGAGTCCACCTGCCGATTCAGGGGACGTGCGTTCGTGCCCCGGTCCGGGAGGATCCCACATGCCGCGGAGCGGCTGGGCCCGTGAGCCATGGCCGCTGAGCCTGCACGTCCGGAGCCTGTGCTCTGCAACGGGAGAGGCCACGACAGTGAGAGGCCCGTGTACCGCAAAGAAAAAGAAAAAAAAGTTCAGGGTACAAAGTTGCTGTGACAATTGGGCATCTAGTTCCAAAATGTACATGAACCTCTACCTCACACCATGCACAACAATTAACTCAAAGTGGATCACAGACGTAAATGTAAGATCTAGAAGTATCAAACTCTTGGGAAAAAACAACAGGTGAGTAAGTCTTCACGACCTTGGTTTAGGCAATAATTTCTTGGATATGACACTGAGAGCACAAGCCATAAAATTTTAAATGGACAAATTGGACTTGAAACTAAAAAGTTTGTGCTTCAAAGGATGCCATCGAAAAAGTGAAAAAGCAGCACAAAGACCAGGAGAAAATATTTCAAAATCATGTATCTGATAATGGACTTGCGCTCAGAACTCTTTTAAAAACTTGTAACTCAGATAAAAAGACAAATAACGCAATTTAAAATGGGCAAAGGAATTGAAGAGACATTTCTCTAAAGAATATATAAAAATGGCCAATCAGCACATGAAAACACTCTCAACATCATTAGTCATTAGGGAAATGCAAATAAAACCATAATGAGATACCATTTGTCACCCACCAGAATGGCAATAATATAAAAAGAGAAAATGACCAGTGTTGGCCAAAGATGCAGAGACATTGAGACCTAATCCATTGCTCATGGTAATGTAAAAGGATGCACGCACTTGGGAGGACAGTTTGGTCTCTTTTTAAAACAGAGTAATCCTCTGACCCAGAAATTTGACTTTTAGGTATATAGCCAAGAGAAATGAAAATTTATGTCCATACAAAAACTGGTACACAAATGTTCACAGCAGCGTTGTTCATAATAAACAAAAATGGAAACCGCTCAAATGTCTACTAACTGGTTAGATGGATAAACAAAACGTGCAAAGACATACAAGGGAAATATTTGGCAATAAAAGAACATGAAGTGTATGAAGTACAACATGGATAAACTTCAAAAACATCAGGCTTAGATAAGGAAGCTAGGAACAAAACAACACACTTGGTGTGAGTCTATTTATATGAAATCTCCAAACAGGCAAATACAGAGAGACACAAGCGGTTTAGGAATTACCCAGGGCCACGTGCGGGAGCGCCAAGTTACTGTAAATAGGGGGATGAAAATGTTCTAAAATTAGATTGTGGTGATGTCTGTACCACCGTGAAAGTAAAAATTCATTGAGTGTGCATTAAAATGGGTGGAATTTATGATATATCAAAGAAACTATTTTCACAAAAAGAGAGAGAGAAGCAAAAAACAGAAATATCAAAATATCACCTCTAGTGGAATGACAGGCTGACAGCTGGATTTTTAAAAGCAGAAAACTGGAACATCCTCAAGCCATTAAAAAACATATTTGCTCTACTAGTATAACTAGTTTTGAATATACTGTAAAACTATATTTCAAATATTATGCATTTCTCCGGTCCTTTTTTTCACACATACACACCCAAAATATTGAGCGTTTTTACCAATAGATCCTCACTAAAATTACTCCTAAAAGTAAGTATTTCAAAAAATAGAACAATCTTGAAGAAATATCCTTGATGCCAAAAAAAAATAATGATGCACAAAGAAAATAGTAAATATGGACATACTGACTCTAGAACAATTAAAATGTCTAAATTATGGGGTTAAGCTAAAACCAAAGTATTGGAAAACAATAGCACGGATGTCAGGAAGGGTAACCAGCAGAAATGATTGCACACGTCCTTCTTGGATGTTATGTCTTACAATAGTTTCCAACGTAGGTGGCAGACTGACACCCGGAAATAGAGAGGAAAGCGCGTCTCACTAAGAGTCTCATCTTAGGAAAACTGGAGTTAGTTGATACTGTCATGCAGGAAAAAATCCAGCTCATCATTACATGAGGTGATGTGAAATTTTGTGCCAGTGGGAGAAGGATGTCTAGGGTGGGGTTGGGGGATAAGGAATGGCTCATAACGCGAGGAGAAGACGAACCCCTAGACATTTTCGCGTGATCCTATTTCCCGTGTACAGCGTGTGGTCACGTGTTCTCGTGTGCACTGGTGAGAGTCCAGAAGTCTGTGCGTGTTTCTGAGTTTTCCCATCCGGGCTGGCCTGGTTTCCAGCTTTATTAAAGGGTCCTGTTGACCCTGGGAGGTCAGCAAAACACGTCAACAGGTAAAAGTGTTTGTGGCCTTCAGTGGTGGCAGCAGAGGACGGGAGCTGGGGTGCTGTTTGCTGATGGATGAAGTTAACCGTAACGAAGACGAGGCTTCCCAGGGAGCCTTGGTTCTGATGTGAAAAGCTGACTGTCTGAAACGCCTCCAAACCTAAGTCAAGGTGACTTCCGCAACAGATACTCTCGAAGGAGAAGACCTGCTTTCTTGGCACCTACTTTCTTTGGATTAAAAAAAAATAATAATAGAGGAAAAATCTTTAAAGCAATGGGTTCTTCACAAAAAGAAAATAGATACACTAGATAAGTTACAAATACAAGATTTTATATTTACATTTTATAATTTTATATTTATATTATATATTTATATTTATATTCCTCCGTTAATCCAACAGGATTTGAACCCGCCATTGTAATCACCTGCCTTAGGCAGTGAGGTCCTCTTTCTGGTGAAACCTTTGTTTAAGGTCGCCTTAGGCTGAAAGAACTTTCCATGGTTCCTTGTCACTTAACTTGTGAGACCAAAGTTCACAGTCCACCTTTAGATTAAAAATGTTCCCTTAGGAAGCAGCCGCACAGCGCAGGGAGATCACCTCCGTGCTTTGTGACCACCGAGAGGGGTGGGATAGGGAGGGTGGGAGGGAGACGCAAGAGGGAAGAGATATGGGAACATATGTATATGTATAACTGATTCACTTTGTTGTAAAGCAGAAACTAACACACCATTGTAAAACAGTTATACTCCAATAAAGACGTTAAAAAAAAAAAAATGTTCCCTTAGAAGTGTCCAAAGCCAGTTACCTCTTTCCCAATATATATATTTTTATAATGGCACTCTTTGGAAAGCATGCAATTGTTTTCTCATTTGCATAACTGATTTAAAGATGAAAATTGTTGTCTGGGTGACTTTTATGAATCATCTAAAATAACTGAGCACTTAGTAATCCTATTGCACCATGTGGCTTATTTAAAAACAAATATATCTAGAAATTATTGGAGGCTTTCTAAAAGCCAAAAATTTTAAGTGCCCTGATGACAAATACAACCACATCTACAAACCTGAAGTCAGACAGTAAAAATGTGATAACATATAAACCAGCTGGGTTTTGTTGTTTTTTTTTTTTTCATTGAAACCTATGAAAAACAACCAATTAATTCCATTGTCTGTGGTTCCAACTGCCTGATACGGTGAAGATGCAAGAGTCAGAAGTTTATGACCATTAGCCTATAATCTGATGTCAGAGTAATTTGGTAGGAAGTAGGCAAGGCTTTGATTTCTGGAGTCCACCATGTTTGCGTGTGTTGATACCCAGATCACTCTGTAAAGGCACTTACGCTAGTACGTGTGGAAGGGGTTCTGAGGTGTCTTTCAGATTTCCACAGCTGACTAAAGATTTAAGAGGAGGGCTGGGAAATTCATATGTGTGTATTCAAAATCAAAGTAAAAGTGATCCAAAGAGGATAAAAGACTCCATTCAACAGCAGTTACTTACGAGGTAAATGTGTGAGCAGTGTACTTGTAATGAACTGTGTATTTAATCAGCATTCTGCAATTCAGTCATTATGGTTTAAAAAGAACCCGGCCAGTGAGAACCTAGGGGCTAAAATTAAGTTGTTAGGGAATTTAGTTTTGGATGGCGTGTTAAAGGGCTGTATTATAACTTCTCAATGGAAGGGGTGTTCGACCCAGTGGCTGACTGTACGTGGGGATAACTCCCGCGGTCATAAAGTGTGGTCTAAACCTGGCCCACTTTCGTAAACGTAGGATTGCTTTGTCTGGCAAAGATTTGGGGGAGTTGCCGATGTAGTTTCAGCATCATTACAGGTGCCAGAAGGAAGTTAGGGCATATGGTGCCTTGAGTGGAAGACGACATGGCTCTTGTTCCAGTGGGGAGGCGTGTGGGTTTAAATGCTCTATGCCCACTTGCTGTGGGCCCTCCAGTGAGTTCCTCACACAGTCAGACAAATGGAGTGGCCTAGCCACTGTCTGTGGGGTCTTAACATCTTGACCGGTGAAGAGAACTAAACAGTTGTCAACACACAACCTTCCTTCTGCAGGTGGGCAACCGAGGGTTGGAAAGTGACTTGTCCAGACTACCAGCTAGTGGCAGAGGCAGACTAACACACTTCTCACCTCTGCTGACCTTAACTCCAGTGCTCCTACAGCCCACCCTATTGTTCTTTTTTCTCCCAGAGGCAAAAAATAGATGCAACTGAAGTCTCATTTATCTTTTTAATCAGTTCAAGGACAGAGCCTCAGCAATGCAGTGGGAGAAATAGTGAGCTAGTAAAAGAAGCAGGCAGTGAGGGTCTGCACTGCATCCCAAACAAAGGCTCTAAACTAGAATTGCACGGAGGAACCAGAGAACTGTAGCATTCTAAGGAATTGATGAAAAAAAAATTGTTTTGAAAAATCACTAATTGGAAGTCTGCAGAAAGGAAGGGAAAAATGAACAAACCCAAAGCGATATGTGCAAAAAGTATACAATATAAATAATTGAAATGGAACAGCTAAGTTCAGAGGCGAATGTTAAGAATACTACATTATATCGAACTTAACGTGACTGTCATGGATCAAGCAGCTACTCACAACAGACCCGAGAAGGAGGTCACAGGTAAGGTATGAATCAAAAGTGGAGAATTGTCAGGGCTTCCCTGGTGGCGCAGTGGTTAAGAACCCACCCGCCAATGCAGGGGACGCGGGTTCCGGCCCTGGTCCGGGAAGATCCCACATGCCACGGAGCGGCTACGCCTGCGCGCCGCAACTACTGAGCCTGCGCTCTAGAGCCCGCGAGCCACAACTACCGAGCCCGCGCACCTACAGCCCGTGCTCTGCAACAAGAGAAGCCACCACAATGAAAAGCCCGCGCACCGCAACGCAGAGTGGCACCCCAGTCGCCGCAACTAGAGAAAGCCCATGCGCAGCAACGGAAGACCCAACGCAGCCAAAAATAAATAAATTAAATAAACTTATTTTTTAAAAAGTGGAGAATTGTTATGATGAGTACTTTAATCATGGATTCTCTAGAACCCAGATGAATAGATACCAAGTGAGTAGATTCCGTGTGGAGGTTGGAAAGGGAGGAATTATTTTATTCATACTAAATATGGAATTTTCTGTTTATGCCATCCTTTGATTAAAAGTTTAAATTATCCAAGGATTAAAAATAAGTATGAGATCATAATAATATAATATTTTTAAATTGATAATATCTTAAAAATATGAAACAATTACAATAAATACATAGTTTTGACAATAACTTAGAGGAAACAGTTCTATGGAGTTTTTTAACTTAGAATTCAGTTTTGGGTGTGAAAACTCTGCGTTTGCGCTATGCCATTCAGACTAGTTTACCTGAGATCCCAGGACATGAAAGCAGGCCTGGCTGATGTCCACGCTGGTCCTGCTTCCCTCAACCAGTCCTCAGAAGCCCGGGCTGCATGTTCCGAGCCTTTGGTTTTTTTCACAGCTGAAATTGTGCATAGGTATGTATATGTGTGAAGATGATTAAATGCCGTGATTAAATGTCCTCTCTGGCACTCAGGAGGCAGCAGGAAGGCTCCATTATCTGAAGTGCAAGGGACAAACGGGTTTCTCTGGCCCACGTTACAGGCGGATGATGTGAAGGGCCAAGTGAGGCTTCTGTTAAGATGTATTGGCCAATTAGTCAAACGCAGATAAATTATCAATCACACGAGCTCAGACATCTCATGTCATCATTCAAGAAGTGTTGGATGGATGCAAACCAAGGTAACAAAGTGGATTATGAAACGTGAGCCAGGCACCTGTACCTTTTCTCGCCTCCATTAGTATAGGCCATCGTCAAGAGACTCAATCTCGCCTCCCAAGACCCTTGTTTTTAAGTCACAGACTTGGAAAACAGGAATCTTGTTATTACGCCAAGAATGTCCTTCTCTTGTCTACTAATGAACAATATTTGACAAGCTGATTAGAATTTTTAACATATGCCACCTTGTTCCAGTAACATAAGTGACATTTTGATATGTGACTATATATGTGTATATATGCATATAAATATATAAATATGAATTCTTCCAAAGGAGAAAAGACGATAAAAGTCAACTGTTGTCTAGTATGTTAATTATTTATTTGCAAAATGTAATAGAAAATGAGATCATTGAATACATTTTTGTAAATGTAATTCTTTAATGAAAAGACTTTATTGAAAGAAATATTAAATAAAATACCCTAAGCTATTTTATCTGTATTCTAAAGAGCATTTAAATTTTACATCTCATTTTTATTTTTCATTTACGAAAATTATACCCATCACATATTAGTTAGTATCTACCTGTACTGAGTCCCATTTTAGGTAAGAAATCCAGAAATTGTCCCTGTTCTTATGGGGTTTTTATTCTAGAGAAAATGTTAGGTGGTATTTTACCTGTATTTTATTGTTTGATTGCTTCCACTATTTTTTATTTCCCTCCCACATTTCTGTGTTTTTCCTTCACTGTCTTGTCCTTTGCTTCAGAGCAGCTTCTGGCATACAGTAGGTGCTCAAAATGAACAGGTTCTGAGCAGCAGAAAAGGAGGGGGCCTGTCACTGAGGATGCAGTCAGTGTTCTGTAGGGAAAGTGGAGCCTGGGTCTAACCTGGTCCAGAGAACGCAAATGTCTCCTGGCTTAGACATGCAACTAAATGTAATAGAGATAATGATTTTCCTTTTGGAAGACCGTGTAGAAAAAAAGGTTTTAATTCAGAAACTCCTGTTTGAACCCCAAATCTGCCACTAAATAGCTCATTATTAAATCCCTCAGCCAACGCCTTACCTTTCCCATTTATGAAAGTTCTCTGTTCAAAGGTAAAAAATAATTGCTAAAGTACCACCTCTCCAAAGCAAATCCTCAATAAAGGATAATTTTCTCAGCCCTAAAAAAGAATGAAATTCTGCCATTTGCTGCTGCGTTGGGGGTACTTCACTAGCTCAGGATAGCTGACTGTTGGTTTTTAGGACTCTGGGAGCTGGCTGAAGCCATGCTGGTAACTGGCGATTGGCCTGGTTGTGAGTATTTACACAATGGTAACTGACACAGGCTAAAGAACAAGGCGATTTTTCTCCCAGAGAGCCCCTCACTAAACGTTGACCAGCACAGCACTGCAGACTTGGAGCAAATGCTTAACCTCTCTGAGGTTCAAAAACTACTTCTGAGAAAATGAGGTCATTAAGTGGGTAGCTGTAAGACTCAGGGGCTGTGTTTCGGGGGGAATATGGTGCAGAGTGAGCAGGAAAACCAGGGAGACAGGCAAGGTTTGCTCAGTTCTGTCTTCCGTGGGGCTGTGTGAGCCCACCTGGACTCTTTATCCCCCGCAGGGACTTCGCGGGATAACGCGCCATAAGGTGCCTTCACCTCCCCATGTGCTCACCCTTGAGCTGGCTCTTACTTCCCGAAGCCCTCACGATTCTCAGACACACTTATTCATGAGCTGCTCAACGTACACATCTGACTCCACCCAGTTTTTGTTCGGATGCTCAAAATATCCAGGTACCGAAATAAGAGACACTGCAAATCTAGAAAAAAACTCTTAGCCTTTAATTCCCACTTTTTAAAAGTAGTTAGGTAAGAGGGATAAAATTAGCTTCACATTCGAAATACAAAATAAATTTAAGTCAAAATCCAAAAAGCCACATGGAGATTATGGGCAAACAAACTAACCCATGTCTGGTTATTTTCTGTCTCTAATTCTAATAACTTTTTTTTTATCCAGGTGAAAGCAAGAGTACTTGACTAGTTGCCGGGTCCTCTATGAGGTTCATGGATTAGCTGCAGAGGCTGTTCTCCTTGGTCACCCCTGCACTCAGGGACGTGTGACGCGCCCACCGGCTGCTGGGGAACCGGGTGAAGACAGGACATCCCAGCTCTGTGTAGTGCATCTCTCTGGAGTACAGACGACACACCAACAAAGAAGAAAGAACACAGCGAGGCACCACGTGCTGTGAGGAAAGCACAGCCCGGTAAAGCTGGAAAGGTGAGCGAGACGTTCCCTAGTTTTTCTCCGCGAAGCAAAGCGTTTCCCAAGGACCCAAATAAAGTGAATCAGGTGAGGATGCAGAGGAAGGGCTCTGCCTTGAGGCAGTGATGTGTCTGGCAGCAGCAACAAAGCCACGTGGCCCACGGAGGGGGAGGGGGATGAGGACATGGCATTCTGCTCCTGGTTATGGAAATCCATCAGAGACTTAGAAGTGGGCGCAGCTGCCCCGTGGAGAAGCAAGCGGGGCGTCCCTGGACCAAGAGTGGCCACTTGTTCAGAGCAGGATGCAGAGACGGTGGGGAAAGGGGTGAGAGGGTGAAACTCGTCATATATTTTCAAGGCAGAACCGAGAGGATCTGCACTGGATGTGTTGTGGGTTAAAAGAAGAAAAAAACAAACATTAAATGCCTTTATGAGAGAATTGGTCAATGGTGATGCCATTAATTAAGATAGTAAACATTTAGATGGAAATGGATTTGGGGGCTGTGAGGGGGAATCCAGAGCAATGTTCCATGCATATTAAGTCGGGATGCCTATTAGACATATGAATAAAGCTGGGAAGTAGGCAGTTGGTAAATGAGTCTGGAATTCAGAGCAGAAAGGAGGGTAAGCAACATAAATTTTGGAATTATAAGCATATTCTGTTATGTAGGAGGAAAAAACAGATAGGTTAGAAGAGAAGAGATCTGAGGACAGAAGCTGGGCATTTCAGCTGTAGAATTTGAGAAGAAAGGACCCCGAGGAGAGACTGGAGAGGGTGTCAGTGAGATAGGAAGAACATGAGGAGGGTGTGGGTCCCCAAGGCAGATGAGGGGATTGTTTCAAGGAGGAGAGAGCCACCTGACTACTGAGATTTGGCCAAATCAGATGGGAGATTGTAGGGAAAGAATACATGATTCGAGTGGCTATAGAGCAAGGAGGTGTGAGGGAGGTGAATCAGAGGGGTAGCTCATCTTTAACAGGAGTGTCAGAGGATGGAAAGTACATTAGGCTACTGAGTGAATGTCCTTCCTCGGTTCCTCCCTTCTTTTCACCCTTTTGTGGCTTCCAGGAAGGGCCTTTAGAAGAGAATGCTGAATTACATGACTTTTTCCCCTTGACATTTCATTCTTCCTTCCTGGAAAACGGACGTGATTGCTATCACCACAGCAGCCATCCTTTGACCAGGAGGCAACTGCTAAGACTGTGATAACATGCTTAGAGTGCAAGAGCAGGTAAACAGAGGGATCCTGGATTAATGAAGCCACTTTCAAGACGGGATGCATCTTTAGTCTGCCCCTCTCTGGGATTTTCACATCGTTAACCCACTGTTGATCAGATCTCAGGTATTGGCCGCCAAACAGAATTTGTAAAGGATATAACTAGATGTCACTGACAAATCGTTTCCCTGTGCCCAGAGATGGGTTATATATGCTTTCCCTGGCTTTTGATACCTGTAACTTTTATATTTGAATGGCATTATGAATAGAATATTATTATGTTCCTGTTGCTAATATTATTGCTAGTATGTTGCTAATATTATTCTGCTCCCCCCAGGCCTCCTGCAGTCAGGGTCCTAAACCAACTCCCCCTGGGATGCTTCAAATCTGCCCTGAGATCTCCCAGTTCTCTGTGCTACGTTATGTTAGGAGAATATGATGGATATATTGGACAATTCATGTTATGAATTTCTATGTGTGCCATGCCACAGAAGAGTAAAATCACACGCACACACACACACACACACGTGCAAAGATCACACAGCCGCTCTTTGAGCCCAGTGTACTTCATTCCCTGAGCATAATCAATCCATAAGCCTAATTCTCAGACTTTTCTTAAATATCTGATTCGATCCCAGAGGTGAGACAGCTACATACATGGACATCAGTTGGGATTCCTCCCCTCTCCACCCACCCACTAAAAAAATCAAAATCCAAGAAACTGTAAATTTTACAAAGACAGACATTTGTCAAAAGAAAAAGAAAAAGTAAAAACTAAGCCTTTGCTGTTTAGACTCAGCTGGTGTGCTGGTGTATGGAGCGTGCTTTGCTTTGTTTATTTTTGCCCTTTAGTCTCAATTAGTCATAAATTTCATCAATAAGAAATTGTTTTGGATGCTCTCCAGATCATTATTGTTAGCAACTGAACAAATTATAATTATTGATACTATTGGGGGAAATTCCCGGATCTTTACAATTACCTTTAGGGATACCAACTAAGAAGGAAGAGATTGACCTCAACTAACTCTGTGTTTAGCTGAAGCAACAGGTTCAGTTATTTTCTTTTAGAAAAAATACGTTCATTCCCCTTGAAGATGAAAGTTATAGATCAAGGCCACGAGGATGCATTAGAGCGGACATAATAGAAGCTCATGAAACTGAGCAGGGCCCCGTGGGGCTCCTGGGCACAAAAGCCTTTCTGTTTCCCCCATTTCTTGATTATAGGAAATAGGCTTCATTCAGCCTCCAAGACCTTCCCTGAGTTCCAACGGGCAGGTCCAAACAGTTGCTAATTAGGGAAGGGAGGGGATGCAGAGACCAGGGAGGAACAGTCAAGAGAAACAATAGCGCAGCCTTGGGGAGGGTCCTGGTCCCCCCTCAAGGGATACACAGAACAATATCTTCAAGCTGTTTTACAGTCACTGAAACCCCCCGCCAGGTGGGAGGAGTTAACTCTTTGCTGCCCACAAGCACGTAGACCCCAGCCCGGTTGGAACCGGAAGGCTGATGATGCGACTCCCGCTTACGTCACCACCGACCAATCAGAAGAAGGTCCACGAGCTGACCACGCCCCCTCTGAACCATGGCTATAAAACTCCTCACTACCCGCTCCGGGTCGGGACACACAGTTTTGAGGGCAGGAGCCCGCCGTGGCCCCCTTTGCCTGGCAAAGCAATAAAGCTATTCTTTTCTACTTCACCCAAAACTCTGTGTCCGAGATTTAATTTGGTGTCCCGGTACAGAGGCCAGATTCGGCTTCACTCACAAAGCAGTTTTAGAATCCATATGTTGGTCACTCGACAGAAGCACAAGCAATGTAGTCCGTCTGAAAGCAGTCTGTGTTCTTAAAAATTGTTTTAGACTATTGTCATGCATTTGCTTCTATACCATTGCACTGTGCATACAGAGGGGGGGATGCATTTCAGTGTTAGTTACAATTATTAATAAACTCTTTGGCTAGTAAATAGTCATGCTCTGTGGCTTTTCAAGTGTGCATACAAGGGCCGTCTGTTAAAACTGCAGGTAGAGGGCTTCCCTGGTGGCGCAGTGGTTGCGCGTCCGCCTGCCGATGCAGGGGAACCGGGTTCGCGCCCCGGTCCGGGAGGATCCCACGTGCCCCGGAGCGGCTGGGCCCGTGAGCCGTGGCCGCTGAGCCTGCGCGTCCGGAGCCTGTGCTCCGCAACGGGAGAGGCCACAACAGTGAG
>NC_041232.1:86740442-86752482 GCF_002837175.3 Physeter macrocephalus | reverse complement strand
GGCGCCCGCGTACCGCAAAAAAAAAAAAAAAACTGCAGGTAGAAAAGAAAGCAGGCTTTTAAAAATGGGCCAGATCATTCCCTTTACGAGGTGGTAGAAAATTGGGAGAGCACTTCTGACCCATTACCCGCTGTACCCTGTAGTGACTGTGTCCATCAGGACCCACAGACCAGTGGTACCAAAGGTCCGCATCAGCACCCGTGATTTTTTTCAGCACGTTAACTGTTGAGTTGATGTGTAGGACAGCTCTCTGCAAAACACACGAGGGCTCCAAACAGCTCTGATAAAAGCCTTGGGAGGGCAGGTGCCTCCGGCCAGGAGTGGACAGTGTTCCAGGGAAAGAAGGAAGGAGAGGCCAAGGAAACCAGTGACCAGTGGAGACACAGAGCATACCCTGCCAACCTGCTCTTGCTGTTGTGGTCTCCTTCGCCGGAGTGTTCATAATCCTTAGCATACGGTCTTTGTTTTGATAGGCGTGAAATTACATCAAGGTCATTTCTAATAACTGTCGATAGCTTGAGAGCAGCAGTCAGTTTTATTGACACCTACGCTGAAGAGCTCAGGGACCACCGGTCCCCTGGGAAACAGATTATTATTGATATTAGTAAATTAGTATCGATAGGCATTTGATGAGGACAGCGCATCTACACTGTACCAACGTCCTCATCCACAAAGAGTCGAGCCTGAGGTTCAGACAACGTGGGTTTGTCGTCCACACGTCTGTTCTTTACCATGTCTTTCATTTTTCTTAAGAGGAAGCAGGAGAAACAAGGCTGTTTTACATGGATATCGCTAATTATTCCACTCGAAACTCCCTAAAGCCGTGCTAAGTGGACTGCACTTTAAATTTTGCTATTTTCTTCTGTTAGGAGAAGGAATAGTCTTTCCTCTATCCTTCATATTCCATCGACCTCTGCAATTTTGTATGTTGCAGAGGATGTTTGGATGGAAATGTATGTTTTCTTTTATGAGTCTCTTTTACTAGAAGGATGGACCTTGAATAGTTGAGAGGTTTTCTAAAGAGGCTGGGGGCCAGCTTCGCCCGAGGGATGAGCTGGAGTTCCCAGAATCCTACACAGACCAGGCAGGGAGTCCACATCTCAGCCCACAGATGGAACGGGTAGCTTTTCAGAGCGGACCAGACCCAAATTTCAGTGGCATGTGTCAGAAGCAGAAAAGGCAGGTAGTCAGAGGAACATGGGCTGAGCTCGTGAGAGCAACAGCCCTGGAGAAACCCCAAACCAATAAGACCCTGCCGACTTCTCAGACAGGCAAGGGTGAAGACCCAGAAAGGAAAACCATTGTGTGGGAATCAAATTAGATGTTCACGAAAAATAGAACAACAGCCGAAATGGCATAAAAGTCATTTAAGATTCCACTTATAGGAAATGTCCAGAACATGCAAATCCTTAGAGACAGAAAGTAGATTAAATGCTTAAGAGTGGGCTGGGCCTGGGTGGAGGGGGGATGCAGAGCACCTGCCAAGGGGGCAGGATTTATTTTAGGGGATGATGAAAGTGTTTTGGAATTAGATTATGGTGACGGTTGTGCATATACTAAAAACATTGAATTGTACACTTTAAATGGGTGAATTCTGTGGTGTGTGAATTGTATCTCAATTTAAAAAAGCTATGAGAAAAATATAAACCTGGGAACATCTCTGTAGCAACAAAAGTGAAAATGATGAATTTAGCGTGAGGAACAAAAGTATTTATTTTAGTGTTAATGTACAGATTTAGTAAATCAGGGAATTAGCGTTCTTGCCATTATGTCTTGTATTTCTAATTTGGTAAATTCAGAGCAAGATAAGATAAGGAGGGTGAAAAAATGCTTGTGCTACAGGCCACTATCACAGCGAGTGGCTAACAGACCGAGTTGCTGTTCCTGCAAGTGGTGGGCACGGCAGCGGTACCCGCGCTCGGGAGTGATACCCGCGCTCGGGAGTGGGGCTGGACCGGCAGCATCACTGGGCTGTGCTGTACCGTGTGCTTTAATCAGCTGTTAACTGGGCTATGGCGCCAACAATGGCATTTTGAGTTCTGAAACTTGTATTTCAGCCAATCCCCTCATAGGGACACCTCAACTGGCCGCACGTGTTACTTCTGTGTCCCCACTGCCTATTGGCTTAGGTTTCATTTTCTTCGTAGCATCTTCTTTGGCTTGTACACCTCACTGCCAGATTCCTCACCACCCCACTCTCTGCTCCTGATGAATCCACCTGTAAACTCAGTGGTCTAAGAGGTTTAATGTGGGGTTATTTGGAAACACCTCTTATTCAATATTTCTTTCTCTGGAAAATGTATAAAAAGATAAAATTCTACTCGTGAGGCGCTTGCTTCACCCAGGTGTCTGCATTTGCCCCTGGTCTCAGGAAGAGACCACATAACATTCCCAGGTAGAATTGAAGCTTAGGGAACAGCTCGTCGAAGGCTTTCATTTGCAAATGAGGTCACGGAGACCCAAAGACCAGGACAAGTGACTACCTTGTAGAAGACCATCTTCAAGTGAGATATTTTAAGATAGAGGAGGAAGAATACGAGAGTGCTCAGGTTACCAGGAGTGAAGGTCATGCCTGCGGTGGAGGTGGATGTGCGGTCCACGAGCAACACGGCCTTAGACGGCCAAACGCTTGGTGCCAAGACTCACAACTTACAGTGTGACTTCACTGCAGAAGGAAGCTCAGGACGAGCAACAACTGTGCCAAAATGCAAGGTTTAAGTCAAAGTTCTACAGATTTGTACACAAGCATTGAATAAACAGAGCACGTAGCAGCTGTGTGCCTGTGAACTTGCACCATCAACTAAATCTGAATTTTCCAAATCTTTATAAACATGTTCATCAGGAAACAGAGTCCCACCTTTCCCCAAAAGGTAAGGATGCTTACCAACAGCGAGGCAGTCAGCATTGCTTCTTATAGATGAGGCTTAACATCCCAGGGAAGGAAGACAGTCATCCCGAAGGTTGTTACTGGGTTTTATGGCCTAGACTCTCTGGAAAAGGATTTGGAGACTCATGCCTTCAAATATCTCTACTTAATGAAGAAAATTCTCATATTTCTTGAAAATTTTCACTAGCAGAACTTAATTACAATTCTACTACAAACTGAGGGAGAAACTGTGCTTAAACGATTACAAATTAACATCCCCATATGACTGATGCCTTAAGATAGATATTAGTCATATTTTATATGTATCCTAACAACTTTAGAACCATCATAGTTCCCCGTTATAACAAAGAGTAAAAAAGGGAAGTGGTAAAAGTAAAGAAAAAAACCACTGGTGACTAAATATCTAATACCAGTTCTCTTACGTGGGTTCAATTGTATGACTACGAAAACAATTTGTTTTGCCGTAGAATTTAGCATGTTCCTCGTTAAAAAGAGAGTATCTTGAATAATAAATGTCAAATTATTTCCTCATACATGTCCATATGCGTAATAAATGGGCATTTTAGTTCCTATCTAACGATCTAGATTGGTGCAGAATTTTTTTTTTAATGCCAGTTTTAATTGCAAATGTGCTGCCGCCTTCCGATTTTAATTGCAATTCACAAATGGCCGGACTGGCAGTGCTCCATGACAAAGAAAAAAATCATTTTAATAGCAGAAGTACTGCCTCGCTGCAGATTTCAATTTCATTTTACAAGATACCGCGTCATTACGAGGAACAAACGGCTGGTGTGAACCTCCGAGGTGTGGGTCGGGTCGTAGAGGCCTTGACGCATTTGCCTCGCCAAGGCCACCATGACTGTGGTCTCGTTCTCATCCCGAAGATCAAGATCAGAGAAATCCTGAAAGCCTCGCGAAAGTTCTCACACCCTCAGCTGTGGCTGGAGTAAAGCTGAGCTCAGCCGTGGAGTTTGTCCTGTCTCTGCATCAGGAGCTCCACAAATGGGTGTAAGGGGCTCCTTTGTAAGCTTTGGGATAAAGGCAAAGCAAACTGTTTTCATGGAAATACTTCCCCCTCAGATCTTACAGTTCACTCTGTCCTCAGCCCACACAAGGGTCCTCAGGGCAAGCTTTGGCTTCGGTCCTGCAGGGTGCTGAGTGGACACAGGTGAAAGGCACTTTAGTTTTACTGGGTCTTTTGACAGGTGAAGATGCTGAGGGGCGGTGCTGTCACGGTAACAGCACCAGAGCCATCCAGGTACCCCCCATTGGTCAGAGACAAGTGACCGGAGACTGCTTTTCCCCTTTGTCACCCAACGAGGACTCTGGACCTGGGTCTCCGGCCTCTGAAGGTGGACGGATCTGCATCCCCCCCACCCTCGGACTCCTGGCTCTCCCCTGTGTCTCACTTTGGAGGGCAGCCTACCCTCAGGGCAGCCACCTGCCCACACGCTGCGCCAGCCCTAGGAGGGGTGTTGCCTTCCGTCCAAGTCTGGGGCTGTACATGTGGCACGGGCACCGCTGTGCTGGGATAATCACTGGTGGAACCCAAAGGGTGTTCTGCCTACTGACACCCCAAAGTCACGTAAGTGAATCGAAAGGGCAACGTAGTCTGTGATTCGAAGGCATTGCAAATGGACTTAAACTGTTATCCCTGGAGCTCTAAAAAATAGAGTTCAAAAAGAGCTGGGTTAGGGCCTCCCTGGTGGCACAGTGGTTAAGAATCCGCCTGCCAATGCAGGGGACACGGGTTCGAGCCCCGGTCCGTGAAGATCACACATGCCGTGGAACAACTAAGCCCGTGCGCCACAACCACGGAGCCTGTGCTCTAGAGCCCACGAGCCACAAATACTGAAGCCCGTGCACCTAGAGCCCGTGCTCTGCAACAAGAGAAGCCTCAACGAAGAGTAGCCCCCGCTCACCACAACTAGAGAAAGCCCACACGCAGCAACGAAGACCCAACGCAGCCAAAAATAAATAAATTTATTTAAAAAAAAAAAAGCTGGGTTAATTTTTTAAGACTTTACTTTTTATAGCAGCTGTAGCTTCACATCAAAATTGAGAGGAAGTTACAGAGATTTCCCGTGTACCTCCTGCCCCCGCATAGTCACTGCCAACATTCCCCCCAGACGGGACATTTGTCACAATCCATGGACCTACATTTACACGTCATGTCACCCAAAGTCCAGAGTTGGTATTAAGATTCACTCTTGGTGCTGTACATTCTATGGATTTGGACAAATGCACACAAATGTATCCATCTTTAGAGTATCATACAGAGTATTTGCACTGCCCTAAAATCCTTCATGTTCTGCCTACTTATCTTTCCCCCAACTCCTCACCCCGGGCAACAGCTGATCTTTTTACTCTTTCCATCTCTTTGCCTTAGATTAATTTTTAAATCTCTACTTTTAGGGTTGTGTAAAACATTTTTCACTACACATATCATTTTTATTTTTACTATTTGGTAAAAGTAAATTATAAATAAAATGATATATATTGCATCACACAAAGTCATATATATGCACCTTATTTTTATATAAATATGTATTATATATTACAAAATATGTATATTACATATAATATTTATATATTACATATGCACATTATTTTTATATATTTTGTATATACACAAAAACGCACATGTACCTCACCAGTACAAACCACTACGCAGTTAAAATAATTATACAGATGTAATAACAAATTTTATGAAGTTAGTAAATTCATGGGACATTAAAAAATAATAAAACTTTAATGATCTCTAAAGGAGGCAGAAGGTCAAGGGTAACTTCCTTAGTGTGCTATTACCAACCTCTGTTTCTCTTTTAAATAAATGGAAGTGTTTTATAACTCGGAAAAATGATTCTGTCCTTCCCAGAGCATCCTACATCTGCAAACACAGAACTATGTGTAGAGACAAATGTGGGTAAACATAAATTCTAAGCCCAGCCTCTCAAAGGCTCTGGTGTCCTCACGTCCCTGATACAGCTCTGCACCAACGAAGTGCTGTCACCATCCATTACACATGACAGTAATGTTACATTCAAAGCGTATTTTTCGTATATTCATCTCAAGGCACTAGTAAAACAGAGTTAACAGTTGACTGGTTGATATTCTGTGCATACAAAATAAGACCAAATTGCATCTCCCACCTATTTTGGCAAATATTTACTAAGTGCATCTGGGAGGCACTGGTCTTGCCCTAGAGTTTTACAGCCAGAAGCACCGCAAAGAGTTCAGCTGAGAAGAGAGAATCCGTGGGTGTGGGGCCCGGCTCGGGGCTGCTCGCAGGCAGTGGGGCTGCCTCAGAAAGCAGAGCTCACGCTCAACTCCTTTAACCACGTCAGACATTTCAAGGGGGCTGAGTGCCTGAAGTGAAAACAATTCTATCAGATTATCTGAAATCCTGAAATTCCACAATGCAATGCTGACGGCGCTCGAGATGTGGCATCTTTCAAGACAGCAGGAACCGTGGAGTTTGCAGCACCAGGACCAACCCAGAAGCTCCCCGTGGCCTCTGAAGGAACGCCCAGGGAAGCTCAGATGACTCAATAAATGTCTAACTTCGCTGCCCAGCATGGACCCGGCTCTGGGGAAAACTGCCCGTTGAGCCCTGAAAGTGCACCGTGGACAGCAGAGAAGAGAGGAGAAGACACATAAATCGTGGCGAGACAGCCACAGCCAGTAAAGGCGGGAGTGACTTACTTGAAACACAGGAAGGAGAATAAAATGCATGCTAAAAGCTTCCCATCGGGGAGAAAAAAAGGGAATTTGTAGCCAGAAATAAGGTAAGACACAGCAAAAGTGCCCAAGGTACAATCATTTCTGCTTAGGAGAGAAGCTGGATTTAATAAATCTGTGTGTGTGTGTGTGTGTGTGTGTGTTTGTGTGTGTGTGCGTTCGTGTGCCTGTGTGCTTTCACACGTGTGAGATCGTCTGGGAGAGTTTACGACCTGCAGACCACTTGCACACACACACATACCTGTGCCAGGAGGACTCCCGGCTGCTGAAACAGAACTTGGGATCCAACGCAGGTTTTGTCACCTCCCTGGTGTGGGCTCGTGCAACCTGGGTCCACGGGGCCCCCTGAGAGCGTGGGGCCTGCAGGGCTGTCCTCGGAGCAGGCGCCTCCTGAAGGGACAGCTGGGCTCTCCCACAGAGGCCACACACGCAGGGGAGGTCTGCTAGGGCTTGAGGGTGACAGGTGGGTGCCGGGCAGCAGGGGCCAGAGGGGTCAGCAACGTGCTCGAGGTGGGGACAGCAGGGTCCGTTGGGTCCCGACAAGGGACAAGATGCAGCTCACAGGGGTTGGAGGCGAGAAGGGTGTGGCCACACCCACTGCCCGGAGGCTGAGGGGACCATCCAGGAGGCTGGAGCAGGCAGGGTCACAGGGCCGGGGCAGGACGGGAGTGGACGCATCCGTCGGGGCCTCCATCACGTTCTTGCCACCAGCCAAGGGTGAGGAGGGGGCCCGGGGGTTTTTCCTCCCCAGCAGAGAACCGTCTCCACACGGCGTTCCTGGCAGGGCAGAGTGAGCTGGTGATCAGGTCTAACACCAGCCACTTTCTAGCTGCGCGATGTGACAGCGCACTTGATCCTCCTGATGGTACAAACGGGAGCAAAACAGTGACGTGTAGGTCCCTCTCAGGGTGGGTGAGGGTGAGGTGATGCTCGGAGGGGTGGCCCGGAGTCGAGCTTCAGCCCCACGTACCGCGACCGTCACAGGTCGAAAGAGACCTGGGGCAGAGGTGACCCTGGGCCACAGCGTGTTCTGATAGACGCTGGTCATAATTCACCTTTCCAGGAGGTGATGTCACCACACTTGCAGAGATGCTGGGGAACACGTCATCCTTATGTAAATGTAAACCCACTGGCCCCTTGAGACCAGAGCATGGCCACTTCGGCCACTTCTGCTACCATCCCACGACTGTGTAGGGTTTAATGAGTTTACACATTTCCCTGCATGTATTTCTTGCTCTCCAGGAAATTTCAACCTGCAAGAGTCTCTCCCTCAGTTTCCCAAAATGACACTAAAATGTCCAGCCAACTCTAACCATCCCATGGTAGCAATTTGCTGGTGGTCATAGGTTACAAACCGCTTTATAAGCGCGAATTATTATTTCAGTAAATTATTTTTACATTTTTTTCCCCAAAAGAGTGAAATAAACCAGCATAAGAAGAAAAACATAAAGCACAAGCATTGTTTTAGGGGCCCCTGGCTGAGATTTCTGAACTTGAACATTATACGTGGGGAAACATTAAATGCAGTAATAATGTAATGATGCTTCACTGTATAACTATTATCTTTCTTATTGTCACTTCTCCCTTCACATGAGGGCTGGATGTATTAACCCTCTCTATTCTGTCCCCAGAAGAGCTGTCTACACCCTACGTACTCTTTAAATCCATCCATAGACATCCAGGTTTTAAAGAGCCTAAGAGAGAGAATCTTACAGATGTTAGAATCACTTCTAAACTTTACCTGTTTTTTCTTGGTATCTCAAAGTATCAGGAATTAAAATAATGGTATGAAGGCATTAAATTAAAACAGATACAGGTTAATGCAATTAGTGAGTATGTATTCAGATACAGATGCCTTTACAATGGAATGGAATAAATTCATTGTACGTGATTCTTGGGCTATTTCTCCTTTCGACAGCACTTGAAATCAGCCATGCCACACAGGAGCAGCTCAGAAGCGGGCATGCTGGTCCAAGAGGCCGAGCCAAGAAACGCGGAAAATGGCTTCACTGGAAAGTCTTCTGGAGCAGCGTGACAGTGACAGCCAGGAGAGAAGGCAAGCGCCGTGTGCGCTCTGTTCTAGCAAACAGGGATGCAGAGATACGGGTGATGTAGGAGTTGCGGAAAGATGTGCGTATCTGCAGCAGGAATTCTCAGACTGAAAGCAAAATTGGCAGGCCTAGCAAATGAGGGCCATTGTCTTTAAATATCGGATGAAGTCTGTTTGAATTCAGGGAGGAAAGAATGCCAGTCTTTGAGAACTGTTCAGTGTGGAGAACAGCAGCACCAGTGAGACATCTGGGAGGGCAGAGAATCTCATTGCGGATGGCGTGCGTGATATCGGGGGATGCCAGCAACCCCTGGAAATTCTTGATGCCTAGCGGTGCACCTGGAAAACGATAGCTGGCAGATGTGTGTGTGTGTGTGTGTGTGTGTGTGTATAAGATACTCTAATTGCATGGGTTTCAATAGCTTACAAAGATAACGTTTTTGTGTCACTTAAAATTTAGCGTTACTGGACCACATATATATATATATAAGATATATTATAACTTTTATGTATTATATATTACCTATATACACATACATCTGGTAAATTTCATATATGTATGATACACACATGTAAGTATGTGTGTGTGTGTGTGTGTGTGAGGGTGTGTTTGTGTGTAATAATGTAATTCTATGGGCTTTAATAACTGACATGGATAACATTTTTGTATCAATTAAAATTTAGCATTACTGGACCTTATATATATTGATAATATATATACTATAACTTTTACGTATTATATATTACCTATATACACATATACATCTGGTAAATTTCCTGTATGCATGATACACACATATCAGTGTGAGTGTGTGTGTGTCATACGTGCATGGAATTTGCCAGATTTAACCCACACGAGCTATTTTTCCTCCTCAGTGCTTGCAAACAATCTACATCAATACCTGAGCCGATGTTGATAAAGACATAATAAATTACACATGTGTTACGCCTGCCACCCCTTAGCGACATCGCTGAAGACGGCAGGGTGGGACAGGCAGGAACCCACGTGCTGCGGCCAATAGAAGCCATCAGCTAGCTGGTGGCATTAAAAGCAACTCAGGTTTTAAATATGCACTGATGACAGCATGGCCGCAGAGGAAGAGGAACCCAGACTCTCCTGTTCATCAGGCTTTGTCCCCCATGTACACGGCGTGCTTCTGTGTGACAAGAAGAGCAATTATGTTTTTAATACACTTATATTCCACTCCCCACCTCCCCATGGTTCCCGGATAATGAGTCCTTAGAAAAAGGAGAAATATAATATTCAGCAGTAAGATTATCGTTCGGTGTAAATTATCACTGCGTCTGCAGAGGGCAAGTACCTGACAGTCTGGGAGGCCCGGATGTCAGCAGTTCTGCTGAGGGCCTTCTTGCCCTACGACCGAGAGAAGACACCCCGTCCCTCCCCGCGACCAGCATTATCCTCTGCTCTTCTGCTCTTCCCGAGGGTAAAGTCCGGACTCTCACATCAGCTGTAGGTACGAAGGGGAATGTAGTTGACACCAAAAATCTCTGGTAACAGCATAGACGACAGCCCCAATGCCAGGACTATCGGGCTAGTGCAGACTCCATGGTAAACGCAGCCGATTACAGAGCTCAGCACAAATACCTGTTAAGTGCGTTTCGTTGACACTCATGATTTCATGGTCTGCCTGACTGATATCCACGGGCCACTCCTGGCAGGTGGAGGTAGGGAGCGCCGAGGTTGGAAGGAGGGGAGAGGATGCCGGGGTGCACGTTGATCCCAGAGGCGCTAACACGTGGATGACCACCACCTCCGAGCAGGCAGCTCACGCCTCAGTCCTGCAACGGGACCTTTGGGAGAGCCATGCTCGTTGAGGGGAAATGTCAGCAAAGGTTAAACAATCGCTCTTCAGAACCATCTGGGTCCTCGTTTTTACCAGTTGCCAAACCTCAGAAGATAACCCAGGCCTAGAGCCCAGGCAGCCGCAGGGAGCGGGAAAGGCGATCTCCTAGGGGAGCGTGTCTTTAATCCCGCATGCAGCCCCAGACTGTTGTCCGGACAGGGTTTCCATGGAGCGAAGACTTACAACCACCCATAAATATACAGCAAGGCTACCATATACCTTGACTGATAATTGGTGCGTGTTACGTAAACCAGTGTGGGTATTGTCCGTTGTAAGAACAAGGACAAGCCTTTAAGTCCAAGAAAAATTGTATTTGCAGTAGCCCTAAATATCCATCATTTAAACCTCAGTAGCAATCTATTTGGTTGTAGTGATAACAAGTGTTCCAAAGTTTAGGAAAGCAGTACCCAGAACATCCCAGAACAAAGGTTTGGATTAGAACATTTTTTGAAAAGATGAACTATGAAAGAAGAATTGTGTTATTTTATATTTTAGCTAAGATATTCGGAAGAGAGACTCACCCAGACGTGAGCAACACACTGGGCCTAGGTGCGTGTGTGTGTGTGTGCGCACAGAGTTGTGTTTACATTTTGCCTTACGCAGTGCAAAACCAAGGGGGGTTACTTTTGTTTGGGGAACTTTGGGCGTGGAATACTCATAACGTGAAGAACGGAGGCCAGGAGCGCCTTCACGTGATCAGTGTTTTAGCTCATGATTATTCTACATGCGTTTCTCATGGCTGTAAAAAATAAGACCCACGAGGCTCTCTTATATTTTTACCAAATAATTGAAGATAACACATATATTATACAATTTATGTTTTTGAGAAGAATGATGGTACAAATGATGCAATTGCTCAGATCAAAAACTCCAGGAAGGCCAGTTAGTCAGGTGGCCATTTGATGAATGGTTTTCATGTATCAGAAGCATTTTGCAGATCCTGATCCACAGCATGAAGCATGAAAAGTTTAAAATTTAAAAGACTCTCTTAGCTATCATACTAAGTGAATTAAGTCAGACAGAGAAAGACAAATACCATATGATATCACTTACACGTGGAATCTGAAACACGACACAAATGAACTTACCTACGAAACGGAAACAGACATAGAGAACAGACTTGTGGTTGCCAACGGGAATGGGGGTGGGGAAAGGATGGATTGGGAGTTTGGGGTCAGCAGACGCAAAGTAGTATATATAGGAAGGATAAACAACAAGGTCCTACTGTACAGCACAGGGAACTATATTGAATATCCTGAGATAAACCATAATAGAAAAGAATAGGAAAAAGTGTATATATATGTATAACTGAATCACTTTGCCGTACAGCAGAAACTCACACAACATTGAAAATCAATTATATTTCAATATAATAAAAAATAAAAGATTCTCTTAATAATAAATTTTTTTAGGGCTTCCCTGGTGGCGCAGTGGTTGAGAGTCCGCCTGCCGATGCAGGGGACGCGGGTTCGTGCCCCGGTCCGGGAAGATCCC
>NC_041232.1:86692168-86740237 GCF_002837175.3 Physeter macrocephalus | reverse complement strand
GGGAGAGGCCACAACAGTGAGAGGCCCACGTACCGCAAAAAAAATAAAAATAAAAAATAATAATAATAATAAATTTTTTTAGATTCTTGAGTCAGCTTCATGGTAAACTGCAACTGCATATTCTGCATGAAGTATAACTGTCTACAGGATTATAGTTTCTATTTTATTAAGTACTGGTATGTACAAGACAGTACTTCATTTGCTTTATTACACTATGCCAATAGCGCTAAAGTGGCTGAATTTCTCACTGATACTAACATGTGTCAAGAAATGTGCTCACTGCTTATTTTTCACATAATTATGAGCACAGAATATTTGGAACCTAAGCATGGTACTGATAAAATTTTAGTTTTATAGTTTTCTTACAGTTTAAAAGAAAACTATAAATAGTTTTCTTTTAAAAGCTATCAAAGGATACATATTTAATACTGTGAAACACTGAGAGTCCCTTTGGTTAGAAAATTTCTAAGATAATATTGGAGTAAAAATATACTTAGTACATCTTTACTAAGTGTAATATATAAACACTTCAAACAGTTTTTAAAATCAATCTTCTAATTATTTCTATTTGCTACCAATAAAATATTAGTACATTTCTTTAAATTATATATACTTATATAAACATGTATTCTACACAAAAGTAAATATGTATATATATATGTGTGTGTGTGTGTGTGTGTATTTAAAAACCATTTGTCTAATCCTCTTCTTCAGAAGAAAAAAATAGTAAAAATATAGTACAAGTTTCTCAAATTATTTTAAGTAAATTTTAAAAATCTAAACAGTTACTTTTCAGAAATAAATTAAGAGAATAAGTAATCAAAATCTCCCCACCAAGATCTAGGGAGCTCCCTGGTGGCCCAGTAGTTAGGACTCAGCTTTCAGTGCCATGGCCCAGGGTTCAATCCCTGGTCAGGGAATTAAGATCCCGCATGCCATGTGGCCCCCCCAAAAAAAAAATTTTTTTTAATTTAAAGACAAATTCCCCCTCCTGCCCCCAAATAAAAGCCATTCAGAGGGACACGTGGTGTCACAGGAGCAGAAACTGCAACTTCCGTGTGAAAACAGCAAGACTGTCCTTGAACGAGATACCAGTATTATTTGAAACAGCTATCCTCAAAAGGAATTGCATTTTAATTCACTGTAAGTGGCTAAAATATAGGCTTCTATCATTTGAAATCTGGAGCCAAAACCAAAATCCGGTGGCTTCTCCTGCTACTCCTGGGCGTGAAGTGTATTTGAGAAGAGCAGAGACCCTCCTGAACGTCTCGGGGAATCACCCAAACCTGAAAACCCCCTTTGACTCTGGCCCAGCCCCAGGGACAGCCAGCTTGGGGCATCCTTTCCGCCCTGCATCCTGGGGGATACACTGCCATCTAGCGGCCCTGGGCGGCTCCATCCAGCCCGGCAGCCTCGGGAGTTCTGCCCAGGCTTCTGAAATTCCTGACCCCCAGGTTCTCTGTGGGCCTTTGGGGCCTTACTCTGCAGGAAGAGCCACGTCCAATCAGTGCCTGCGGGTTCGGACGGGAATGTCTCCGCGATCAGGCCCCAGCCTGTGTGAGACGGTCTTATGGCACAGCTGCATCGCTTGGCACTCAGGCAGAAAGAATGCACCTTCCCAGCCGTCAGACCTCAGCTGCTGAAATGACAGAAAGAAAGGAAACACCAGGGTGGTCTCCTGGTGTAGAGATGCAGCCCCTCTCTGCCTCTCAGGGGTGATGGGGCCCACCAAGCACTAGCCAAATGATTTGGGGGTCTGAAAATGGCACAAGGAAGAGACAGTCTGGGTGTCTGAAGTCACGATATTGAAAAAGAAAAAAAAAAAAAGTCAAGATGGAATTAGCCATGCAGAGATTTTGCTTCTGGAAAACAGTCATCCACAGTGCCTGGCACCTATAAAAAATGTTTTGGAAAACACAATAGCAGGTGATAAATGTTCCTGATTTAAACATTTGTTTCTACTGGTTTAAGTTTCCTTTATGTTTGGACTACATGGAGGAAACCCCTTTTTTGTCCATATAGATTAACAAGTAATATTTTATAGGTTTTCCCCAGCAGTTTAAAATACATGGTCACAGCAATATTGATACCCATTTACCAAAGCACTAAAAATATCCAAACTAGTGTAAAACTTTGTACATTGCAAATGGTAGAAAAGAAAAAATATATATGTGTATTTCAGAACTGATTTTTCCAATTTCAAACCCATGAAGATATTTTAGGGTCATCTAAGACTGATAAAGGGATTTCACACAGAATAGTGCTTTTTGTAACATTAAAAAAAATTCTCAAATCTTTAACAGAGCTAAAGCATTAACATTAGGTAGGTATATTGCTATTCAGAAATATTTCTATAAATGTAGAAGGATTCCAAAGAAATCACAAGCCACCTACTCTGTAATGATTATTTTAAATATCCTTTAAAATATAGCTTATTCTTTTTTCTATTTCTTTTTTATTTATTGATCGTTTGGCTGCTCCATGGGGCCTGCAGGATCTTAGTTCCCCAACCAGGGATCGAACCTGTGCCCCTTGCAGTGAAAGTGCGCAGTCCCAACCACTGGAACGACAGGGAATTCCCTCATTTTTATTTTTCTTTTTTTTATACTGGACTATAGCAAGTCTGATGGAAAATGGAACTAGCTTTCAAACAGGTGCCAATAAATTTTTACTTGTAACACTAGTTTTTTCGTAATGGTAACAGAGAAGACTCATTACCTGTCTCACTAATTGTATAAATAACAGTTCTATCAATGACTTTTTGGAATCCAGAAGCCTAATACTGTTTTCCAAAGCTGTCAGTGGTATCTTAGTTGCTTCCCATCAAAAATACTGTGGGTCTTTACTAGTTGAAGAATTTCTTTTGTGTATACGACTAGCAGGGGATGATGTGTTTACACACAATTTGTGTATCTGTTCTTCCTTTCCTAAAAAATTATTTTCTCAAGTAAGCCACCAACCTCATTTTTAAAACAAAGGCACCTGCCTTTCTACTGATGTCAGCTACCAGGAATCCCTGGGTTCTGGGCTTGGTCAAGTCCAATTCCAGGAACACACTCTCTCTGGTTTACTTTCTCTTCTGACAGGCTTGAAGGCAGGCGGACAGTTCATTACAGATGATGAAGTAAGTGCAAATTAGCGAAAACATCACCTCTGCAGAGATACCCACACGTCCCCTACCTTCCTACATGTGACTTCTTATACATTTAAATATGTTTAGCAATGTGCCTTGTATACATTTAAAACAATAATTTGTCTTTTCTCAGGAAAGTTGGAAATGCATTTTTTGTATTGCTGTCATTGAAATTTCAAATACATGTATGCCTAGGAAAGGCATCAAGTAGATGTATGCTTAGTAAACTGTATTGTATCTCAGTACTAAAATCACAAAGTATTCCTTCCCATTTGTGTACTCTTCTTTTCCCAACATTTTCATATGTTCTTATCACTTCTTCTCTTTAAAAGACAAATACGACCATTCGTATTTTGAAATTACTAAGTAAATCTTGTTCAGTTTTAGATTTTCATGAAAACTGAATCCAAGGTTATAAAGGTCCGGAACAGAAACATCATGGCTAATAAAAATCAGATGAAAAGAAGGGATCACTGGCTGGTATTTGTGACCAAGAAGTATATTTTCTAATAAATGGGAGGTGTTTTGAATACCCTAGTCCTGCCAAGCTAAGGATTGATTCGGTTTTGCTTCTACATCAAAGGGATGCTCTCTACCAGCACACGATGGGCAGCCTTCGGTTCTGTTAACAGCAATGACAACCGCAGCCAGTGACCAGCACTGCTGGCCTCAGTATCGCCCTAGGGCTTCATCAGGAAGCCACGGGCGGCAGCCGGATTGGTGGGAGCAGAGTTCCCTTCACCCCCCGGCTGGGACCCACCAAGAGCCACCTTCTCAGGTAAAAGGCAGCCTGACGCCCGTGCCCCTGCCCTCCCCCTCCTCCGTGCACAGGGGCGGCCCTGGACCGTGCTGGGTACTTCCTGCCCCCATGAGGAAATGGTTGACAGTATAACCCAGCCAGCTGATTGATATGCTGGTGTGCTTTTAGACTCAAAACATAACCTACGGGAATGGCAGAAGCCCTAGGTATTGTCAGATGATTATGCTGAAACAGAGCTGTGTGAAATCTGACAAACTTGGCTGGTGCCCAGCTCCGTCGCTAGCTATGGACAAAACACAAGCCAGACAAGCCATTAAAAACGCATAAATGTAATGATTTTGGTACTCATCTTGCATGCTTAGTTAAGGGTAAAAATTCAGCAGACCTCTCAGCAATGCAAACTCCCTGCCATGTATTTTGATGGCAGACGACGTCCATTTTAGTTTGCATGTCGCCCAAGAAGATTAAAATCCCAATTTCCCTCTCATCAAATTTAGATTGTGTATGCTATCAAGAAGTGTGATTTTATTTTCTTTTATATTTCAAAGAACATGAGAGCAAATGCCCGCACAGAGACCCAGCCTGGCCGTGGCCCCATTTTTGAGACCCAGGTCTTAGGGGAAAGGGTTGGGGGCCCAGTCTCACAGGCCAGCCCACTTCAGAAGTTTGCAGTGAGAATTTGCAATGACAGTGTTTGAAAGCCCCTCCTAATATCTCTAGCTCAGGCAGGGTCTCAGTGACGGGCAGCTCCTTTACCCTTTGAGGTTGTTATGCTTGAGGAAGAGATGTTTATTTCTGCCTAGATCCTGTCCCTCGTGGCAGCCCTGGGTCCTGACTCTCGACGGTTCACAGCCCGAAACAGGACTCTGCACGTTTCTTCTGTAAAGGGCCAGACACCAAATAGTTTAGGCTTTGCAGGTCATGCGGTCCCTGCTGCAACTACTCATTTCTGCCCTTGTGGAATGAAAGCAGCCACAGACCCTGTGCCAACGAGTGGACGGCTGGGATCCAGTGAATCTGCACTTACAAGGGCGAGTGGTGGGCCAGATTTGGCTGAAGGGCCCTGGCTCGCCCACCCCGCTCAGAATAATTGATCCCCCTTTGTCAGACCGTGAAGCAGCTCAGTGTCTTGACGTCTGCTTTGGGAAACCTGGTCACCAGAATTATAGAACCGATGATTTCCACAGCCATCTTCACCTCTTTATTTTTTTCCATGAAGCAAAACTTCAATATCCTGTATATTCTTGGAGGTAAGGACAACATCACACATGTATTTCGATAGGGAAATGGAAATTCTTATCTTTAAAATTTTTCTGCATATACAATTTCTCCTTTTTTTGGTTCACATTCCAACTCTCTAGATATGATAGGTTGAAAATTTAGGTTAAAGAATGAGAAACTCAATCGATGTCAGCAGTGGAGGGGGAACCCTTCCTATTTCATCACGTTCGGGATCACTGGGCTGCGGAGGACCTCCCCCATCTGAGTTCCTTTAGCAGATTTGCTGAGGTCACAAAACACAGTGGTAGAGTTTTAGAAACACTCACATATTTGTCTTTGAAAACAAAGCTGTGTGTCAACAACTCTCTTTATCCGAGACATTTCAGTTCAAATGCTCAGACCCAAATCTTCTAAGACCATCCCTGTAGGTACAGAACTGTGCTGTGCAGCTGAGCTCTTGCTGGCTGAGAAAGCTTTTCTGGAAAGATCTTCATCATCAGTTTCTCTTCTCTCTGTCACTCCCCCTACCCTCTTCTCTTTCCAGCCTCCTCCTCAGTCTTTCTTTCTGGAAATTTAATTAGGGATTCTACCAGCCCTTTACTAAACCCTGACTCAGGGAATTCTGATTCATTCAGAGTTGATAAATAACAGCTTAAAAATCACGTCCAAAGGAGAAAATTGAAGAAAAAAATCTATAACATCCTCTGCAAAAAACATTTTTTCCTCTAATTCCTGCAGGGTATCAATCTGCAGGTATTTAACAGATAGATAGATAGATAGATAGATAGATAGATAGATAGATAGATAGATAGATAGATAATAAGATAGATAGATAGATAGATAGATAGATAGATAGATAGATAGATAGATAGATAGATAGATAGATAGATAGATAGATAGATAGATAGATAGATAGATAGATAGATAGATAGATAGATAGATAGATAGATAGATAGATAGATAGATAGATAGATAGATAGATAGATAGATAGATAGATAGATAGATAGATAGATAGATAGATAGATAGATAGATAGATAGATAGATAGATAGATAGATAGATAGATAGATAGATAGATAGATAGATAGATAGATAGATAGATAGATAGATAGATAATAGGTGATAGATAGATAACATACATATAAACGTAGTCATATCTATATAGTATATAGAATCTGTAATGTGTATACTTTTTAAGACAAAGGTATTTGCTCTCCTTATCTGCATCCTATTTTATCTTTTAGTTGGAGGCTGTTTTAAACATAAGAAAAGTGAACAAATAAAAAAGCAAATAAATAAAATGTTTTTCAGGGTCAGCTATTTTTCTCATCTTAGTACGCACAGCACTGTACATTTGGTAGTACTTATTTAATGCTTCTAATTAAGTGAAATGCTTTTGCTAATTCTGAACCTTCGCTTACTGTAATTGTGGGCCTAAACACTCCCAGTAGGGTTCCTTTTGAGATGGTTTTAAATTCACCGTGATTGTGCACATGGGTGGCTGTAGGAATAACCTGTTTAATTCCTCAGCCATGTAGGCTTATTGCAAAAATTGAGACATTTCCATATGTGTCCCTTCATGCTCTGGAGGCAGTTCTTTGACACATCAAATGAACCATCTTCTCCCCCCATAGATACTAAACACTTGCATTTCAATCCCCCTGTCGCTATACATCTATGCAAACATTACTGTGGGAGTTGACTAGCTTTGCTCTGGTTGCATCCCTTTTATTGCCCGAGACGAAAAGAAAATGAGCTTTCTGACCTTTGTGAAGCTCTGCGTCTCCTGACGGGAAAGTGTGTTCGTGTGCAGAAGTGTTTCTCCAGGAGTTCCAGTCATTTCCCTTTTACATAACTACTGAGGTTCTGCTGTTTATGTCCCTGTAGCTAAAGACCCTTCATATTTTAAAAATTAGTTTACAATGAAGTTGTATGACCCATTTTGCAGTTCTCCTCCAGCTTTGGAAAGTTCCCGGGTCTAGGAGTTGACCGACCACTCTCTAAGTGGGAGAATTTCTTAGTAGGACTGAAGCAGCATCTGAGCTGGCCAAACTCAATCTGGTGCAAGAGAGGTTTCCTCTGTGGAGGACACTGGTTACAAAGAGGGCAGAAATAGCCAAACAGAAAAGTTCTGGGAGAGATGTTTGTGGATGACACTCAAGGAATAGCATAGAGTCGGTGATTTCTGCAATCTGGGAGATTTTCTTGGAAAACCCCCCACCAGGGGTGACCTGTCAAAAGCCAGGAGGGCTTGTGGAGAAAAGGTGAGAGGGGAAAGAGAAGGGGGTGATGGCCCAGAGAAGCAGGAAAAACAAAGACTCCATATAGATGGACCCCCATTTAAGAGAAATCAAACATAAAAGTAAACAAATAGGATATATATGCAGAAAAATGCCTGAAAGGCCATAAACTAAAATAATAGATATGGTTGTCTCTTGCTGTCAAGTTTATAGGTGGTTTCTATTTCTTCATTTGCTTCCGTTGTCTACATTTTCAACAACAAATGCATTCATTTGATCATTTTCATAAGAAAAAGTGTGAAAGTAATGTAAAATTCCAATATTTAAAACAGGGCAGTACTGGTAACAACAACAGCAAAAAACAAAAATCACTAAAAAGAAAATAGACAATTCCAAACCTGGTCTCCTTTCATGTAGACATTGCGTGTGTAATTAATTAGTAATGCAAATCAGTGGACAGCAAGGTTGTTCAATAGCTATTTCGGATCCAATTGGTTACCTTTGTGAAAAAAAAGTTAAATCTCTACTTCACATCATCCTCTAAAATAATGTCCTTGCAGATTGAAAATTGAGGGTGAAAAATAATATTATACAGAAGAAGAAGAAAATATGTGATGGGCCGGTAAATAGGGAAAAGTTTTAAATGCACAATGCAGAAGAGAGTATAAAAGCAAATAAGAGAGGTCCCTGTGGCTGTAGTCAGTTTAAAACCTTTGTCATGCAATCATAAATAAGATGTAAAGGTACAAATTTTGGTCTCCATGACAGACAAAGTGTTACTATTTACATGTTCTTAAAAACTACTACAAATCATTACAATAGGGATAAATAGCAAAATGAGTAAAAGACATTCAGAGGTAACCCAGATAAAACACAGAGTGTCTATATATTATTCCTCCATCCCTCCCCATCTTTGTCATAGCCCTAGTTGTACAGGTAACCATGTTCCTTTCTCAATTCCGGGTTTTCTGTCATCCTGCCGTCTCCTCTTAGATGGATGTAGCTCCCTCTCCAGCAGGTGCTAAAGAGGACGAGGGTGTGTAGGGGTCCCCATTTGTGCAAATTCAAGACTTTTTCTATATCCTCATAGCCAAACAGCGGCTTGGTTATTTACAGAATCCTTTTGTTCTTTTTCCTTAATTTTCCTGAAAATATTGCTATTTTTATTTTGCTTGCATGTTGCTTTTGAGAAGTCTGGTGCCAATTTATTTCTCTTGTCCTTGGAGGGTGTTTGACCCTTCTGCTTTGAAACTCTAGGGAAGATTTTGTCTTCAAAATCTGATAGTTTTAACAGGATATGTCTCCAAGAACATAATTCTGGGTCAGTTACGCCAGGTACCTGGTGGATCTGTTTGCCTTCTGTTTATTTCTGGAATGCTCTCCTCTATTATAGCTGTACAGATGAAACTTTCTCCATTGTTTGGTTTTGTTCTTCAGTACCTTCTGTTCTCCATTTCAACTACTTTCTCTGACACTTTTTACTTTTAGGTCATTTTATTTTGTTTGTTTTTCTGCCTTTCTTCAATATCTCTTATTACATTTTTATTTGAATCTGTTCTTTCTTGTTACCTCCGAATTTAGTCTTCATTTCTGAGACCAAGTTACTAAATTTGTATGTTTCTTTTATTTCTTGAGTTCAATCAACAATTGTTCCTCTCTCCCCATTATTCATCTATTTTTGTTTTTAATGCTTGACAATTTAGTTTGTCTTAAATCACAGCTTATTTTTGAGGCTATTTAATTGAGTTTGGAGTAATTGTGTTATTTTTTTTTTTCCTCTTTTTGAAGGGAGGAAATTGGGAGAGGGAATTTTCATCCCCTGAAATGCTCTGATTTTCATTGTCTGTATCCTTCTAGTAGCAGATTTGCAATACGTATGGATGGGGCGGATTACAATTGTTTCTATGTGTGCGTCTGTGGACAAGGTTTCTGTTCTTTGTGTCCGGGGTCCTAGCTCAGAAGCCCTTCCCTGCGGGCAGCAGGGGTGGGAGAGCCGAGGGAAATTGGCATGTCAGTCGGTGCCCTGTGCACCCTGTGTCTTCATGGTCCCCGGATCCTCCCCGCCCCTGCTGTCTCTTCCCCGCCTCCTCACCCAGGGGGGCCATCCCCTCACTTTCTACCCTTCCCCTTCCCAGAGTGGAACCCCTTCCATCCTGCCATTTGTGGCCCTCAGTCTCTCCCCCTGGTGCTTGGAGCTTCTAGGACCCTCTCTGTGTCATTTTTTCCCCTAGATTCTCAGGGTGGTTTTAGTTCAATCCGTGGGAAAGACTTTTTCTCACTTCTGGGCAGTTTTTCAGGACTCCTCTGTGCCAAGCCTTTCCAGGGGAGCTCAAGGAGGAGTCTTTCTAGACAGCATACTACAGGTAATTTAAAGAGTGGAATAGTCATTTTTCCTAATAGTACTGTGTGGGTCCATTTGTTTTTCCTCTGATTTGTACAGATTTTTGACTGGCAGGGTTGTGTAACCACCATGACTTTGGATACTCTGATGTCCCCTGAAAATGAAAATCTGAATCTGTTACTTGAAGAGTTCCATTGACAGGTTTAATGTGACCACCTTGGGGAGAGTAAAGTTTCTCCAAAGTGAAATTAAGAAAAACTAAGAAGGGCAATTCTTTAAGAACGGTTATATCATTTGGTGTTATAGTCACTAGTACATAAATTATGTAAACATTTTGATTATCTCAATATGATTAGTGATTTAATAGAAATGAAGGTAAGAAAAATAAATTTATGACAAGATTAAATAATAGCTTTTTATATTTATAAGTTTAATAATAATTTATGAGTTACACATCTCTGTTTTATTATCCAACCAAAGATCTCCAGACACCAAGCAACCCAATGCAAATTGAATCCAGTCACCTTTTATACTGTGCCTACAATTAATTTCATAAGAATCATAACTTTACACTTGCATTGTTTTTGTAAAAGTGTATGAGGATAAAGAATATTTATTTGACAAAGCACTAGGTACATGTACAGTTCTTAAATATGTAGACATATAAAGACTTGTACCTTGCCCTGTACTCTGCAAATGTGATGTTGGGGATCTGAGTCCACAGTGATCATACAATTTAGCGCCCAAACTAGATGTTTCTGGCCATGAAGTGAAGTGTGATTAGCAATTACGCTGAGGTCCTGTAAACCTGGAATGTCACTGCCCTAACTGAATTACCAGGCTTATCTCATATCAGGATGAGACCCTCCATTCCCACGATGTTGGCACAAACCAGCAAATGTCTCTGCTGTTGCCCTTGCCTGGATATCCCTGTTCATGCTTCTGGACTCGATTCACCTGCTATTTCCTAAAGGAGATTTTCTAAATTCAGCCCCCTATTCTCTTCTTTTGTAGTATCCACCATATTTTACAACTTAATATATTGAGTGTGGTCGGTAGTTGAAGGCCTGTCTTCTCTTCTAGTCTGTAAGTTCAGTAAGGATGGACCTCTGTTTTCTCATTACTGTCACCTCATTGCCTAGAACATGGTAACTACTCATTCAACATTTGTGGAATGAATGAATGAATGAGTTGACACCTCTTACCAGCTCTCAGAAGAGTGATCCTGGGAAAGTAATTTAATCTCGCTGAGATTCTGTGTCCTCATCTGTAGTAAGAAGGTAAAAAATAGTACAATCTTCATAAAGTTATTTTGGGATTAGGTGAAATAAGACATTGAAAGTGATTCACTGTGCGGGCACACAGAGGTCAGGCACATGAAATATTATGGTAATTGATTCTTCCGTTTTCAGCCCACGGTGCATATTTCAAACCAAGTTTGAAATTTTGACTTGAGGTAGGAAGTGTACAAAGGACATCAGGCACACAACCCAGGGGACACAGGAGCCGATCCAACTTCATCAGACCCAGGGGCTCCGCCAGGACTTCACATGGTTTCCTGAGCTCTGACTCCCTGGAAACCGTCAAGTGCCCACTGCGCTATCAGGACGGGTCCCCCATCTCCACACCGAGCATCTCTGTGGTGGTCCCTGCTCTGGCTCTGGGTTCCCCTGCAGATCTCCGGAGCCTGGGAGAGACCTGTTCCTCTGCCCTGCCACCTGGAGCATCCTTGCCGGTGGAGCTGGTCCTGGCCTTTCTCCTGACCTCTCTGCCCATTGCAGGCCCCCAGGTTTCTGATGATGATGGGATATGACTTTCCTCCTGGAGAAGGTCTTGCCCATCTGGTTGACCTTCAAGCTGCTTGATGGTTCAGTTCATCTCTGCTTTCTCTCTGGAAGGTTGCTGGGTTGTGCTCATCCTTCCGCAGGGCTCTTGGGGCTCACTTTGCAGGAGAAACAACTCCCTCCCTGCTTATCTTAAAGGCATCTGTCACCCTCCACTTTCCCTCCTTCCCTCAACGGGTCACTCAAAGTTGTGACATTTCAACCTTCAACCACGTGTCACTTCAAAACAGAAAAAGTGTTTCATCTTTTAAAGTTTATGCTTCTTCTGTGTTCCTTAGAGAACTGCTTTGTAGCATTTCTGTTGCCCTTATTGTTACACAGTCATAAGGTTCCGTCTGCTTACAGGATAATCATATTACATTAATATGGTGTGAATAAATGAAAGCAGTAATTATGCTTTATCCTCTTCTGTTTTGAAATTTCCAGTTTGCTTGTTTCAAGAATAAAAGGAAATTGCCACATTTGAAACAATATTATTTCACTGCTAAACAAGAAAAAAATGCAAGAAGCTCACCCAGGGTGACAGGTTAAAACAGATTTCACTCCTCCCCTGCTTCTTTTGGAAAAAGACTTCATCTTTGTATCACTTTACCAACTAGTACATAGACCAAAACTTGGGATATTATTTTTTAAGTGAAGAAAAAAAAGCACCTCTCCATCAGAAGATAACATTTTCTTCTGTTATTATAACAATAACAAAGGACTGAGGCATTTTTAAGTGATTGGCACCCATCATATCCTAACTTTCAAAGCCAAAGGTTCCCATCACTCTTCTGTGAACAGTTCCTTCCCTCTGATTTTATTAAGGAAACACAGGCTGTCTCTCAGGATGACCCCCAATGCTGTGTGTCTGGCCATCTCTGAGTGTAGATGTGGGTATAAAACGGCTCAGAACCAATTTTGACTGATGTTTTGTACACATAGTAAGTGTTCAATGAATACTCGTGGGCCAGATCTAAAGTCATGTTTAGATTTTGAATAGAAATGTTTCCATTATTTTAGGTAAGCCCTTACCAGTGTTAAAACATCTTGAGCTTGAAAATGTATTCTGAAATTTAACTGAATCTATTATGTGTTTGGATAAGTTTTAAACATATTTTAAAGATTTTTAAAATAATAGTAATGAAATATTATATGATTAGTTTGAAGAAGTTTGTTCCTTTTGAGAAACAGCATTCATTGATTTGACATTATGAGTAGTTTATTCATATAGAAAATCAAATCCACAGAATAATCTTTACCACACAAATAAGAAGAAATGTCCCACTTAGGTCACAGTAAAAAGTGAAGCTGCAGTCCAGTTTTCTACCTTTTCCCACAACATTTGTGTTTAATATAAATGAAATTCTCGTCAACATATAGGAAAAATATCACTTAAATCATAAGCCAGAGAATGCTTGCAGGCTGGGCTCAAAGCACACTTAGGAATGGTGCAGCACTGATATCAGAGAACGTAGCAAGTGGTGTTTCCCCGAGGAAAATCGTGGGTTCAGTGCTATTTAAGGACTTCCATCAATTTTTCTCAATGATAGGATGGAAAGCATGTTCATTAAGTGTACAAGGAACCCAAGTTGGGAGCAGCAGATAACACCATAGAGAATGGGGACCGATTTGATCATGACCATGACATTTAACTAAAATGGTCAGAGTGGGGCTGAGCGTCTGCAGAGGGGAGTGGGGCGGGGCTAGCCCACCGAGCTGGACGTCAGGGCGGAAGAAGTTGACCACTGCGGGCCCTCATCTTTCTCTTTGCACCCGGGGGCTCTGCAGGCACACTGGGGCCCAGCCACCCCACATACGAATGCAGTCAGGGGCGCAGGCGAGCCAGGTGACCTGCAGGCGACTCCTACCTGCCAGCCAGGTGGCCTGCAGGTGATTCTTACCTGTGTCTCTGTTTTGCAAACCGCTGTTTTAGGAACTTACACGATGGACTTGTATTTTGACAGAAAAGGGCCTAGACCGCATGCGAAAAAGGACACAACAAAGTAGTTTGGGAATTTAATAAAGAAATCTATTACAGGAACCTAGAAATTATAAAATTCACACGGGACAGGCTGTCCTAACCAAATGGTAATTACTTATAAGTTTCCGACCATCGTGTGCATAGCCTTAAAAAGTTGACATTTGTGTCAATATTTTGCTTTTGCCTCATCAGTTTTGCTTTTTTTGTTTGTTTGTTTGTTTTTTGCGGTACGCGGGCCTCTCCCTGTTGTGGCCTCTCCCGTCGCGGAGCACAGGCTCCAGACGCGCAGGCTCAGCGGCCACGGCTCACGGGCCCAGCCGCCCCGCGGCATGTGGGATCCTCCCGGACCGGGGCGCGAACCCGCGTCCCCTGCATCGGCGGGCGGACTCTCAACCACTGCGCCGCCAGCGAAGCCCCAGTTTTTCTTTATTACTGTCGTTGCCATTGTTACTATTTAACTTTTTGGTCAGGGGGAGGTGATGATTGTTTTGCCCTGTTTACATATCAGAGAGATGCAGAGAGGCTTTCAAACTAATTTGCCTGTGTCACCAGGGGCAAAACTGTCCTTCACTGGGGACAGGACTGCTGTGCCTTCAGGCTGCCTAGCTATTCAAACTGTTCATGCCACCGCTCCGAAGAGGTGACACACCAGGACTTGAGACGATGAAAGGGGTTCAGTAGAGAGCAGCTGAAATGATTAAATACTCAGAAAATAGCACCTACGAAGGAAGATGAAAGGGTCTGTGATAACTGAGCCCGGAGAAGAGCAGCAGACCTAATAACCATCTTCAGGGTGCTGAAGGGTTATTATACAGAGGCCGGTGACCAGCTGTCCCCTCTCTACACTGAGGATAGAGAAAGAGGAAATGGGCTTATACTTCAATAAGGAGGATTTAGATGAGATATAAAGGGCTTCCTTGCAGTGAGGGCCGTTAACCAGGAGACAAGTTCCTGCTCCTTTCCCTGGGGGAGGAGGGCTTTCTACCCTGGAGAAGTGCCAGTTGGGGGGTACCATAGTGGTGTGGCCCCAGGCAGGGGCGCTGACCGCAGAACCTTTAGATTTTGGAAGATACTATAACATCGCATAAAACTGAGGCTACACTCCTGCGTGCAATATCTTCAGGGCTGTATTTCCATTTCCATCGGTTATTGTCTCAGTTCTTTGAAAGAGGCTGTGAAAGTGTGTCTGTGTAAAGGTCAAGTATTTCAAAGGACAGTTCAATGGAGAGGGTGCACTTGCTGGAAGTGACAAGAGGCAGCCGGCTGCTATGTATTCTAGCTCTATTTTCATAGATTATTGTAATAGCATTATCAAAAGAACGGCAAGCGGTTCAGAAGAAAAGAAAAATTGGAATCAACTCTAGCCTCGAGTTCTTTTCAATGGAAATCATCTTTGATGTTTTAAAAAGAATGTGGTCAGTCGGTCAGTAGGTGTTTTTGTTTGTTCGTTGACTGGGAAAAAAGAGGGAAAGAAGGTAAAGAGGGAAGGGATATTTTTCTTAAACATTTGAATTTCTACTCTCGAAGCATTTCTAACCTGCAACTTTTATGTGGGTCTTGGATAAGTTCCAGACACAAAAATTTTGAGAATTCTTAATGGTTTCAGTGAAAACTTGCCTCTGTTAAATAAGAGAAAGAAAGGAAGACAGGAAGGAAGGAAGGAAGGAAGGAAGGAGGGAAGGGAGGGAGGGAGAGAGGGAGGAAAATTGAATTATTGGAGCATCATTGATGGAATATTTACTTCCTGGGCTATGTTTGTAGTGGGGAGGGGTTAGTGGGTATCAATTCCATTGATCTAACCACAGTTTCTCATGCTTTCCCTCAGCACCTCCGTCAGTGATGATAATGTTTGTAATAAATTTATTTCAGCCACAGAATAAAAATATTCGTCTTGTTCCCCCAGTGGGATCTCCACAATATAGCAGAATGGGGCTAGTAAAATAGAAATCAAATCCTTTTCTTTTTCTTTTTTTTTTTAGGGAGGGAGGCAGACTCTAATTAAAGACCATCACCCTCATCATACAGTTTCAAGATCTGAATTTCTTTTATCAGTTGCATTTAGCCTGTCTCCTGCTTATCTTTCCAGAGTCATCCCTCACCGCACCTCTTTCCGAATGCAATATTTCAGCCAAATCAAGATACTGAACGTTCCAGGGCTTCACCATGACGTTCATGCCCTCACACTTTCTATCACTTCACTCTCTCCCTTTCTGGGAACCCTCTGAACGCTCTCCACTCCTGCTCGCCCCTTACTTCTCTGGGTGGTGAACATTCCACTACAGGACTAAGCACAGGGTAACTGATTGCCCCCCCATACTTTTGTGTTTCTCCCATGAGCTGTAATCCCCTCAGAGCACATCACAATTTCATTCCCATCACCTAAAACTATGCTTAGCACTCAGCACACACTCAAATAACGGGTGGATGGTGTGGGGGGGTGGATGGCTGCAGGATGGAGGGGCTGGGGGCTGGTGGGAGGGGCATGTCTGGAGGATGGAGGGGCTGGTGGGTGGATGGTGGGGGTGGGTGGATGAACAGAGCTCTACTCTGTGGGCAGGACTCTGTCTGGGTCAGATATCGCATCTTGAACCTCGGTTTTATTAACCCCCTGGGTTAAATCACTAACTGAATGACATTCCGCTCTTTTACAGGAATCAAGGCCATTGCATTTTTGTTGCTCAACTCTCTTTATTTTGGAAATTCATTCTGCTTATTTTAGGGAAAAATGTATCTTTCAATCCATTACACTTTTCCATGTGCCACCCCAGTTGCGACATCCAATGCTGACAACTTATCGTTGGGTCTTAAGTGACAACAGGTGCCGCTCCTTGTAGAGAAGTGATGCTTTGTTAGCCGACTGGCCACCGAGAGCCAGAGCACTGCCCAGACCACACTCGCTGCTTCTCTCTAGTACTTAGATGTGGACACCTGACAGTAATTTTAAGTTTTCATCAAGCTTGGGGAGCAGGGATTTGGGAATTGTCTCTTTTTTTTTCCATCATAGTAGAAATCAAAGTGTTTTTACAAACCCTAAAGGAAAAGGGTACATCCTTATATTATGCTTTGTTCTTAAAAACAGGCATAGAATGGGACTATTTTGTTCTCAAGATAGATTTTAGAAAGAAATCCACTTCACAAGTTTGAAGAAAAGAATCAACACCATAGTCCTCCTTCAGGGCTTAAGTCGATCCCCTTCCTATAAATTCATCAAAGTGTGTTCCTTCTACCGAAATCGTATAAACAGTTCTTTCTCCATTTTTCCCTCCAAAGGTCTCTGTACTTCAGGACAGTGAGTCAATTATTCCTTTTAGTGGAGACGATTTCTAAATAAACACACCCCTCTGAAAAGGTAGAGGGTCATCAATGACTGTGGTTGGTGGTTTGGATGAGGAAAAGGGCTGGTTTGATGTTACTAGTAGCTGCCCATGAAAATAATTGTGGTGACTAGCTTGACGAGGTTATTTTCTTTAATTACGCCACCGTCTCAGTAGTAAAAATATGTTTAAGACATGCATCCAACTCCAGATAAAAATTGTAAGCCTCTAGAGAACTCCGCTATGCCTGCTTACACCCAACTAAATGTACTGCTTTCGGTTTTAAATTTACGCCACCCATGATCTTCTGTCTGATCTTCAGAAACTATGATTAAATGTCATAAAATGTTCACTAGTTTTGATAAAAGTATAATAACATGTGTAACTCTTCAAAACATCTCACCAGAGATGGAAACAACTGTAAACAAGGATTCTTGGGTTCTCGGGGTGGGACCATGTTTCTGGTTCGCCTGCATCCCTCGCTCCAATACAGTAGCGGAATATATGGAAGTAAGATAGTCGATTCTCTGGAAAATAGGCATTTTGGATTCTAGGTTATATGCATCATTGCGGATATTTGGAATCTGGGTAACTGAAGGCAACTGTATAAGAGTTTTTCATGCTTTTTAAAACTGAAGGTACCCATTATTTGAGGCTAATGGCAGGGCAACTAATCTAACCTATCAATGTAAAATAAAGATTTCTACTCTGTCTCCGAAAAGAGCTCACGCAAGAACTGGCATGCCCTCCCCCCAGGCCACGCCTCTCCGGCTCCAGTGATGTCCTCTCTCGCCATCCCCTTCTTGGTACCTGGTTCTGACAGCTGCCTCCTTCTCTGGCTTCAGTGGATTCGTCCACCCCTGCGTCTACCCTGCAGGCTCCCTCTCTGCTTTGCACAGCATTAAAAACAGAAGGTGGCCTTTCAGCCCCTCTCCGGCTACTGCCCATCCCCTCTCCTCCTCACTGGAATGAATCTCCTTGAACCTGTGGTCCACGCCGGCGATTATCAAACTTCAGCTTGAGAATCCGCCTTCCTGAGAAGCCCCGCCCACCACGCTGGAGCGGGGACCACAGGTGAGGAGCCCGCGGGCCCTGCCGGCCTCTTCCTGGGCTCCGTCCCCTCGCCTTCCACGCTCGGCCCAGATCGCGCGGTGCGGACCCGCCTCAAGATTCCCCTGGAGCTGCTTTGGTCAGGCCGGCGATGTCTTCCTGCCTTTGCGGATTCCCCGTGGGACTTGTTTCTGCCCTGAACTTCCTGGACTCTCGTTGTCTAAGAGCTCTGACCCTGCCTCCCGAGTTCAGCATCCCAGGATTCAGGGTTACGGCCGTGGGGAGCTCCTCCTGCATCTGTAAGGAGGCCCCAGGCTGCAGCGCCCACTTCTTGGTGCCGTCAGCGTCCTGCAGGAAAGCCCCGAACCAGCCTGGACTTTCTCCCTTTCGGGTCTGGAACACAGGACGTCTGAGTCCCAGGGAGCAAGGCAGCTGGGCTCCACGTGCTAATGGTTCAACTGGCCTGAGCGTGTCTTGGAGGAGACGGTTTCCGGAACCCCAAGCAGCCACCCCTTCTTGGGCCGGCCCCCGGGGGAAGTGGTAAGACACTCTCTGGAGGGAAAAGTCCCTTCCTGGTGGGGTGTTTTGCAGTTTCAACGTATTTCTCTTCTTTTTTCTTTATACTGGATGAGGGACCTCACCGCCGTAGGATATTGAGATCAAATCATAGCATCGTCAGGTGTTGTGTGAAAGCTTAAAGCTGCTCACAAACAACGTGAGCCATCCCGCTTCAAGAAGGGCGCTGAGTACCTCTTGGGTTACACGAGGAGTGCCAGATTTTATGGGTCAGTGTCTGGAGAGCAGAGCACAGGGGACCTGGGGCCACACGGCAGGTGAGCTACAGCCATGGCTGAACTTTTGACCGGTGTCTTCCTCCCTGGTGTAAGGAGCTCCCTGGCGTGGAGTCACTGAGGAAGGGGTGGCCTGCCTCCCGCGATGGGGAACAAGGGACCAGGTAACGCACTTTCGGTCATCCTGGCCTCTAGGGCTTGGTTCCCAGCCAGGAGCTCGAGGACGCAGGGTGACTCAGGGAAGCAAGAAGAGAGGCAGATCCTGCAGCAGGACCAGTGGCAACGGCCAAGGTCCAGGAGCAGGTGTCCCCTGAGGGCTCCGGGGAGACGGCCCCATGTCCCCACCAAGCTGCTCCTGTGCTTCTCCTTGGGGCGGCTTCCTCGGGGTCCTGAGCTGTCTTCCCAGCATTTCTGCGGAGCCCGCGGCCCAGCCACACCCTTCCCGGGTCTCCTGAGCTCCAGTGAGCCTGAGGGCCTCCCGTTCATCCTGCAGTGTTTCGCCCTCTGCTACTTCTTGGCTTTGTCCAAGACTCTGTTTTCCATCTCTCCCCTTAAGCCTGTTGTCGTGAATTGAAGGAGATTTTATACATACAGCAAATGGATGTATCCAGCTGGAGAATGAAAAAAGCTGAGTGGTGATAGTGAGGTCCGGTGGAGCTCTTGATTATCAAAGTCAAAATCCCAAATAATCATGATAACTAAAACAATGGGACCAAAGAAATGACATTAAGTGAAAGACTCCACATTCAGACGAAACAAAAGACCGGGAAAAGACGGCCCGATGGTAAGTGTTTAACACCTGGTTCTTTAAAAATAAAAGCAAAAACCCAGTGTGTAGTGTTTGCCAGTTTCCTACCGCGGCCGATGTCAGGCTACCAACGGTATGACCACTGGCTCGCAAAATTCTTGAAAATGTCACAGCTGGCTTTCGGGGCTGACCGGCGCCAGCCTGCCGCCCACCCATTATCCCGTGTGCTCCCCAAGGCCCCAAGAGCTCAGCACCTTTTAATTTGTCTTAACCCAGCGCAGCACCAGGAGGCCGGGGGGGTGCAGGGCGAGGATGGGGGGCGTCCGCGGCTCAGCCAGCGGGATAGGGCTGCCTTCCCCGGGCTGGGGGTGGAGCGATTAAGTCACCATCCACTCGCCTTTGGCCAAAGGAAAATCCCATGGGAGGTATTGTTTTCCAGGGAAGACATTTTATTTAAAGAGGAGGAACATAAAATAGACGGCGTTCAGAGCGCCCGTGGCTGCAGCTCAGAGCAATGGGCAGCGGGGAGGAAAGGACCCACCGGGGGCGGGGGGCAGGAGGGGCCCGCACAGAGCCCCCCCTCACTCCAGGGCTTCCAGCCCACGGTGCGCAGAGAGGACGTGGGCAGCCGTCGTTCCACACATGTACGTACGTGAAGCCGGGGTCGGAGGAGCACGCCTGCTCAGCGGCTCTCAGGCCAAGCCCTTTGCCGACCGCCGGGCCCGTGGGGACGGACAGCTCCCCAGACCCCACCTCTCGGGCCCTCAGCCCACACCTCCCCACCTCCATCGGTGGGGCGAGGACGGCACGGGCCTCACACTCGCGGGGACGGGGAGGCTGTGGCGGGGACGGGGAGGCTGTGGCAGCCCCGGGGACCCTGCGGTGCCGTGCTCACTGCAGAGCCCCCAAGAGGTGAGGCCCCTCTGTGACACGATCGTCTCTGTGACAGCCTCACCCCTGACCCCCCACTGATGCTGGGGTGTGCTTCCCTGTCGTCCCCCTGGGACTTCTCTTATTATCACTGGCTTCTCCCCTGTCACGACCTTCTGTTCCTCGTCCACGTGGCCGTTTCATCGTATTATTAGTAGCTTCTCTCTCGATCCCCGGGTAAAGCTCAATGATCACTTATATCCTGATGACTCGTGAACTCATATCCACAGCCCAGAACTCCCTCTCGCGCCCCAGATCCATTTACACGCCGTCTGTGGCCCAGCTATGCGTATTTCCCATACACACCCCGGGACTCCAGGCTCAGGACTCCAGAGACGTTGACGGGCACTCAGCCCCACGTCCTCCAGCCTCCGTGGCTGTGCTGCTTTCTGTTAGCGGGTGGGCGGTTGTTCCCCTGTTTCCTAAGACCTGGGCATTTGTTTCGACTTAAAAGAAATTAATTATCTAATCTGCTCCCGGGTAATATGAACTAGAGGACTCTGGAGCACGCTGACCCTAGAAATTACTTTGCGAGCGCCGGCCGTGAGCTGCCCCAAGCAGGGCAGGCGGAATTGGGAAGTGGGTGCAGTGGCTGCTAGAAGCCGCCCTCAGGATGGCCTGGCCGAGTCCCTTAAGACACTGCGGAGAGCTTTGAAAACGCGGGGTTACCCTTCACCTGGAATGTGGAAGGCTAAGCCATTCAGTTGGAAGAAGGCCACGGAATTCCATCATTTTATAAAATACCGTAAGTAAAGGAATAGGCAGCCAGGTGTGGAGACCCTGTTGACGTCAGAGCAGGTGAGCTTGGACCGGGGGGCAGGTTAATTTGGTGACTGTTTATGAAGAAAGCATGGTTAGGTGGTTGTAAGAAAGCAATAGAAGAGCTTGAGGCCCAATAACATTAACTTCTGGAACTATTTTTTCCCAGGAGTCAAGACAAAAAGACTTTTTAAAGTATTATATCAATGTGTGTCGGGCCCTCGCAACAGAAGGCAGCCCAGGTAGTGTCCTTCCTGCCCAGACCGAATGCGGGTTCTGTCCACAGCACTCGGTGAGCCCAGGGCACTGGTGAGGGAGACCCTGCTGCCATCAGGGGCTTCTCTTCCCCACCGTGCCTGAGACTCCCTCCCCTTTCTAGCCACACCTGGACAGGTATCTCCCCCACTTAGGCCCATCTGGACGGGTGTGAGGGGCACCCACAGCAGCACGACCGACAAGAGCTGGGCTCAGAGCCTCTCAGTTCCTGCAAGACTCCCTCCCTCCCTCCGAGCCGCACGGTGCGCAAGGGCAGCAAGGGGAACCTGACACAGCTGCTCAGCCTGAGAAGCCCCTTCATCCACAGGCTGAAGAATCCCTCCCCACTTAGGTGAGGAGCTAGGCCACCCCAGGAAGCTCCATCTGCACCCCACCACTACGTGCAACCAGCAGATTTTAGCAAAACCCCAGTAGGACCAGACAAAAGAACACGGCAAAGGCTCTGAAAATTCAGTTATCATTGGAACCCCAAATTTAGGCCTGCAGCTGGCTGCCGAGATGGAAGACCTACGTGCTGCTCAGAATCTCCTAATGTAACAGACAGAGCGTTCAGGATACCACTGAAAATCACTCACCACACGAAGAAGCAGGAGAATCACAATCTGGACGAGAAGCACTCAGCTGTCCCCGACACTGAGATGATCCGATGCCAGAATACCTGGCAAGGGTTTTAAAGGGGCCGCTACAAAAATAATTCAACAACCAATTACAAATTATCTTGAAACAGGTGGAAACATGTCAGCGATGAAATGTAAGTTTTTGAAAAATAATGGAATGGAAATTACAAAGCTAAATAATACAATCACTGAAAGTAAAAAACTCACCGGAAGGGCTCGGTAGTAGAGTGGAGATGACAGAAGACAGAATCAGTGAACTTGAGGGCAGATCGATAGGATTTACCCAATCTGAACAACAGAGAGAAAATGGAATTTAAAAACCAAATTGAACAGAGCCCGAGGGACCTGTGCTACAACAAGGAAAGAGACAACATTCACCCCAGGTGTCCACGAAGGAGAGGACAGAGTGAAGCTAACAGAGTATTTGAAGATATAATGATGAAAAAATCCCCGATCTGGCAAAAGATATAATAAACCTCTAGATTCAACAAACTGAATGAACCCCAAAGAGGATAAACTCCAAACTAAGAGTCTACCCAAACTAAGATGCATCGTAATTAAACTTCTTAAAATTAACAAAGAAAAAAACTCTGAGAGCAACCAGAGAAGAACACCATTATCTAGAGAGGAGCAGATTTCTCCTCTGACACCGCGGAGGCCAGAGGAACTGGGGCCATCTTCCAAGGGCTGAAAGGAAGGGACAGTATCTGGCAAAAAGATCCTTCAGGAATTGAGGGGAAGTAAAGACACCTTCAGAAGAGGAAGCAAAGGGAATTTGTTGCTAGCAGACCCATGCTTAAAGAAGTTCTAAAAACAGAGGAAATGACAGAAGAAAAAGCCTGGGAGCACTGGGAAGGAAGGATGAAGAAGAGGAAACATGAATATGAGTAAATCACTAGCCTTTCAACTCGTGAATTTCTAAAGCATACGTGACGATTGACACAGCATCACGGCACCTTCTGGCTCTCAGCACACTATCCAAGGAGTAGGAAGAATGAGGCAGCCTACCTGGGTAAGGTGAGCACCTTCCCCCGCGGTGATACAGCAGGCGTGCTGCCATACCCAGGGCGACCACTAGGGGAACGGAGCAAAGCAATGCAACTGAAGACACCACGAATAAATACAACTGGAATCCTTAATAATGTAAAAGCAACACACAGGAGATCAAAAGAGAAACAGACGAACAAGAAACAGGGGCAGAAACAGAAAGAAATAAGGTGGCAGATTTAAGGTTTAAGAAATCAATAATCACTGTAAGTGTAAACAGTGTAAATAATACCACTCAAAATTAAAAGGCAGTGATGGTCACAGTAAGTTAAGAATCAAATTTTTTTAAAAAGGGGGGGGATATGCTCTCTGAAGAAACTCACCTAAAATTCAATGACAAAGCTGATACGAAAGTAAAATGATGGAAGCAGATATACCATGCAAACAGGCACACTCGCACACACAGACACACACACACACACACAAGACGTGGCTATATTAATGTAAGATAAAGCAAACTTTAGAGCAAAGAAAAAGAAACATGGAGGAATATTACACACGGATACAAAGATTAGTTCAACAGAAAGACGTTATGATCCTAAATGTGTATGCACATTAAAAAATCCCAGGGAACCTCCAAAAATCTCCTAGAAGTAATAAGTGATTTCAGCAATGTGGCAGGAGACAAGATCAACACACAAAAATCAATCCCATTTCCATATACTAACAACAAATGTGTGGAAACTAAAGTTAAAAGCAATTACCATATACAGTTGATGTAAAGAAAATGAAATGCTTAGGTATAAAACAAGTACAGGATCCAGATGCTGAAAATGATCTAATGCTAATGAAATAAATCAAAGATCTAAATAAATGGAAAGACACACCAGGTTTATGGATCGGAAGACTCAACATAGAAGAAGGTCAAACTGACCTGTAGGTTCAGTGCAATTCCTATCAAAATCCCAGCAAGGTGTTTTTCAGACATAAACAGACTTATTCTAAAATTTCTATGGAAAAGCACAGTTGCACAATAGCTAAGACAAAATTGAAAAGTAAGAATAGAGTTTGAGGGATCATTCTACCTGATACTGACGCTTGCAATACATCATCAATAATGAACACAGCATGATATTTGCACAGTGATTGATTCATCGTTCAATGGGACAGAAATGAGAACCCAGAATGGAACCACAAAATATGTTCCACTGAGTTTTGACAAAGATGCAAAGTAAATCACTGCAGGAAGTACAGCTTTGTCAATAAATGGGGCTCGAATGGGCATTCATGAGCAAAAACACAAAGCAGAAAAACAACAACAAACCCGTGAAACCAAAAGCAAACAAAGATGAACGAAGAAATAGTCACCGGAACCTACACCTCGTACCTTATATAGAAATAAACTCAAAATGGGCCATGGGCTTATAAGTAAAACACAAAAATATAAAACTGTTAGAAAAGACAATGAGGAAAAATATTCAGCATCTGGGACTAATTATTTGACTTGGCACCAAAAGCATAATTCATACAAAGATAATTTTATAAACTAGCCTCATCAAAATTAAAAGCTTTGCTCTGTTAAACTCCTTGTTAAGAGGATGAAAAGACAAACAATAGCCAGGCAGAAAATATTTGCAAAAATGTAAGAATATTTTCATATCTGAAAAAGAACTGTTTTCTCATATATATATATATATACACACACACACATATATATATAAAACTCTTGGAGCTCAAAACTGAGAAACAAACAATCCAATCAGAAAATGGACTCAAGACACGAACAGCCATTTCACTAAAGAGGACACGCGAATGTCAATGAGCACATGAAAGACACTCAACGTCAATAGCCATTAGGGAAACGCAAACTAAAGCTACAGGAGGTACCATCACGCACCTATCAGAATGACTAAAATGAAAAGATTGACCACACCAAATTTTGTTGAGGATATGCTGGTACAGGAGAAAATAATGTTCGTCACACACATACATTGCAGGTAAGAAGGCAAAAAACAGGCAATTTCTTTAGAAGCTAAACATGCAAGTACCACACGACCCAGCGTTTTTACCCTTTTTCCCAGAGAAGGGAAAACTTATGTTTATACAATACTCTGAACAAAAAAATTCATAGCAACTTTGTGATAGCCCCGAAGTCAGAACAACCTAGATGTCCTTCAGTAACTGGGCGATTAAAGTAACTGTGGTACACCTACATCTTCAAAGCTTACCCAGCAATACAGAGGGACCACTGGTGCACAAAACCACATAGGTGGGTCTCCAGGGAATTTTGCTGCATGACAGAAGTCAGATCCAAAAGGCTGCATCTTTACAATTCCTTGACCATCATCTTTGACAAAGGTATAGAGAGGAGGACAGCCTAGTGGGGTCCAGAGGTGACAGAGGGCTTGGGGGTGGGAGGTGGCCGGAGGGTGGGCTAGGTTATACACAGGCCACATGAAGGATCCACGGGTATGGAATGTTCTGTGTCTGGGTGAATGCGCTCGCGCATGGGCTAAACACACACGACATACATACATGCACAGGTGCACGTAAAACTGGGGAAGTCTGAATATAACCAGCGTCTGGTATCAATGCCAGTTATTTCCTGGACACGATACTGTTCTATAGTTTTGCAGGATGTTACTCTTCAGGGAAAATGGATAAATAGCCTACGGAATATCTCAGTGTTACTTTTTACAATTGCATGTGGATCTGTGACCATCTCAGTAGAAAGAGTTTAATTTAAAAATGGGCAATGTGATAGTGACATCACACTGAACCTACAAATAGGCCCTTCATTTTATCAGCCTGTTTAATATGTAAATACAGTTATTTCCTTCATGGATCTAAAGAAAAGCTTGCACATATCAGTAAAATGTGGATTTAAAGTACTTAAGAGTAAAGACCAGTGTAAGCAACGGAATATATTATACTTTAGATATTATTTTAATTAACTCCATTAAAAGGACGACTTTGAAATTCCAGTCATAAGTCTTTGTTCAAAAGTACTAGGGAGGAGTTTGAACAAGTCTAATGCATAAAAAACCCTCTAATTCCCTTTATTTAAAGATAATCTATGTATAATTTACTTATCTATATATCAATAGATATTCTGATATACATATATATTCAGCATTCTTTTGTTCTGACATGCCAACACAGATACTGTTTTCACAAGTACAACATGAGGGCTTCCCTTCCCTTCCCTTGTGGCGCAGTGGTTGAGAGTCCGCCTGCCGATGCAGGGGACGCGGGTTCGCGCCCCGGTCCGGGAGGATCCCACGTGCCGCGGAGCGGCTGGGCCCGTGAGCCGTGGCCGCCGAGCCTGCGCGTCCGGAGCCTGTGCTCCGCGACGGGAGAGGTCACGACAGTGAGAGGCCCGCGTACCGCAAAAAATAAAAATAAAAAAGTACAACATGAAAATATTTTATCTATAGCATAAGTGATTTCAGTGTTTATTTTTATGCGCTCCAAGTGTTCTATGTTGTACCTTTAATGCAAAGAGTGTTATTTTTTTGAAAAGCAAAGACAGCTCTGAAAGCCGCAACACGTTCAGTGCTCCCCGGCGGGTGGAAGACTGAGGACGTCCGGGGGGGGAGGCCTCAGCGCAGACCCCGAAAGCTGCCGGGAACTCCAGGCCCACGGCAGGGGTTTATTCGTGCTCAGAGCTCTGGGCGCTTCCCTGCGCTGAATCCTCCCTGGTTCTTCTCACCCTTCAGCTCGGCCTCTGCGAGAGGCCCACCCCACCCCAGCAGTCCCCAGCTCTGCAGCTTGCTCTGTGAGGGACCCTGAGGGCTGGACGCGCTCCTGTCCTTGTGTCCTTCTCCCAGCCCGCCTCCTTGCCCATCACCCTTGCCCGCGGCCCCGGCTCTCCCTCCATCCTCTGGCGCACGGGCTCTCCATGCAGGCCTCCAGGCACTGGCTGCCCAGCCCCAGGCCCGGGACCTCCTCCTCCACTGCCAGCCCTGATCGCGGAGCTTCCCTGCCCCTCGCCACCTCCGGCCCCAAGCCCGGCCTTCTGACAAGAAGCCACGGCGAGGACGCTCTCCCACCTGGCTCTCTGTTGGGTCCCTGCTCGTTTCCCTCGCAGCACCTCTGGGGCTTTGAAACGCTATTCTGTGCATCCATCCTCCCCCTGCGTTCCAGCTAAAGCATCGTCTTTCAGGCCAGGGAACTTGGCCACCCCGGCGTCTCCCAGCTCAGGACCAGGAAAGAGAAGGCGCTTCCACGAATGTGTGCCGAGTACGTACAGGTAAGACTGTCCTCAGTCCCGTTTGACAGGTGAGAGAAGGAAAGCCGAGAGAGGGTTCAGTGGTTCCCCTGATTCCCCTGGGTTCCAGGGCTTGGAGGGGAGGAGGGGTCAGCTCAGTCGGACCCCAGGCCCCGCTTCAGGCCGCCACCTCCTAGGTTTGTTAACAGTGGCTGCTGCCGGCTCCCGTGTTCACTGGGGGAAGCGCCATTGCAAAGCGGGACCGCAGGCGCCCCAGGTGCCTCGGGCTGTGTCACCTCGGGGCTCTTCCTGGAGACCCGGCTCAGGGCCACTGGCTGGGTTCAGGGATGATCCAGCAGGAAACACAGAAGGACCCTCGCATCTGGCTCACTCCCATAACAATTCAAACTCTTCCTCCCCTGAAGTTCATACGGACGGAAACCACCGCGGAATTCCAGATCCACAAGGAGAGGACCAGGGGGTGATGTGCCTGGGCTGCTGACCTCTGAGGAGGGCTTGGTCTCTTGATCCCGAGTCCAGGGTGGTTTCTACGACAACGCGCCACTTGCATTGGTTCTCGCTGCAGATCTGCGCCCCCGGGGGCGGAGGTGCGGGTGAGCCGGGACCCTGGGGCCGGGGGCCAGTCCATCCCAGGCCTACAGGCCTCGCAGGCCTTGGGCCCCTTCCCACAGAGCCGCCTTCCCAGAAGCGCATCATCCAAGGACTTCAGGCCTGGCGCTGTAGCCACTTGTTACCCAGCGCTCGCCCTGCGTCTCTGGTGCCCCGGCACTGGCGAAGTTCTGACTTCACAGCTGAAGCGTTTGACCCGGCTCCCATTAGCGGCATCACCACCTGGTAACCGCCTGTCTCCTGCATGCTGTACTTCCCCAAGATCAGTCATTACCCCAGTCCTGGAGCCGTCCCCAGGCAGTGCGCTAACAGCCTCTACTACAAGCCAATTTACACGGATCTGGTCATGTTTACATTAGCCTTCTCCCAGTGCATGAAAAGAGAAGAGCTCGCTTCAGAATAGAAATGAGCAAATATGAATAATTCAATTTTCCTTGTGGCTATTAACACATTTCCCTTGAATAAAGTGATAATAGGTTATCATCTGTGAAATGGAAATTGCATAACAGAGAGTTTCTGGTTACACCAGAGGAAATTAATTTCACAGCACATCTGCTGGGACCCAACTTGTGAATGCTAAGTATGAGAAAATGCCTCCGTTCAGCTTGGCTACCTTTCTAATTAGATTAGCCTCCGCCCAAGCAGGAGTCCAGTCCAGGCAGAAGAGCCGCTGGCTCCCTCCCTCAGACACCTCATATTTGTAATGATGAAATGACTGGAGCAATTAGGGGAGTTAAAAATGAATTATGGGACCATATTATATTAACCAGATGCTGCTTTAACGCAACTGAGTGTGGTTATCTGTCTGGTTACATACAGTCCGCAGACCAGCTATCAATACACACGATGTATCAAACCGGCGAACACCGTGTATCAATCTGTTTCAGTCATCCAGGGGTTGCCATGTCAACCGACGATGGGGGATTCAGGGCGAGACCTGATCTGTCAGCAGCACATATGAGTCCAAATTCTCCACCACAAGCAGGACAGGAGCTGCCGGACGGGTGGAGAATACTGCATCACCCAAGGCCCGGTGGCTTCAACGGAAGGATTGGGGAAGGACGGCTGATTATATGTTACCATTAACCTTGGACAAATTAGTTCCTTTCTGGCTGCACCTTATAAATGTGGACATAAGCATCTAGAAAAACTGGAGAGAGGGACTTTCATATTTATAGAGCGCTCTCTTTTTTTGTTCTTTATTGGAGGACGGCTGATTTACAATGTTGTGTTAGTTTCAGCTGTACAGCATAGTGATTCAGTAATACATATACGTATATGCAATCTTTTCCGGATTCTTTTCCCCTATAGGTTATTACAGAATATTGAGTAGAGTTCCCTGTGCTGTACAGTAGGTCCTGGTTGGTTATCTATTTTATATATAGCAGTTTGTATACGTTAATCCCAAACCCTTTTTTAAAAAATGTGGAGTCAGCGTGAGGAAAGCTCTTGGAAGATACTTACTTTAGACCTGCCCTCTGAAGACCTCAGCTCTCCCACTCACAGAAAGCTAGGGGTTCTTTTTTTGAAATTGTGATAAAAACACTTAACATGAGATTTACCCTCTCAACACCTTTGTAAGGGAGCGTGCGCCATCTTAACTGCAGGAGCCGTGTTGCACAGGGGAGCTCCGGAGCTCACTCATCCTGCACAACTGGAACTTTCCACCCGCTGGGCAGCAAGGGCCCCTCCCGCAGGCCCTGGAAGCCAGCATTCTACTCTCTGCTTCTGTGGGTTTGACTATGTCCGATCACGTTTGCCCATGTCCGATCACGTTTGCCCTCCTGTGACCGGCTTATTCCACAATAAGCACAATGTTCCCCAGGGCCAGCCATGATGTCACACGTGGCAGCGTTTCCTTCCTTTCTAAGGCTCCGCTAGACGTATTACAGCACCTTTCCTTTGTCTGTTCATCTGTCTACGGACACTTAGGTCGTTCTATGTCTTGGCTATTGTGAATAGCGCTGCAATGAACTTGGGCGTGCAGCTCTCTCTTTGCGATCCCTATTTCTATTCTTTGGGTTAAAATCCCTGAAGTGGGATTTCTGAGCCATATGACAGTTTTCTTTTTATTATTTCTGGGGAACCTCCATGCTGTTTTCCACATCCACTGGGCCATTTTGCATTCACACCAACAGTGTGTAGGGTTCCATACCTACGACAACAACGCTGGCCTATTTTCTCTCCCCCCCATCCCTTCTTATCCTCTCTCATTACATTTTTTTATCTCACTGCTTTTTTCTCCCATTCTCACCCCAAAAAAGGAAAGCCCACTTTTCTGATAATTTATATACCTATTAAGCTCAGTGGAATTTCTTCACAATTGGGCTTTAAATTCACTTGTTTTAAATATAATTGGTCATTACATTCACTTATTTTTTTCCCCAACACACTTAGTGGGAAATAACCCAGTGCAGATCTTTTCTACAGTTGGGGCCTCTTCCAGGTAGAGCTCTCCAGGGAGTCCAGGGCACCATCTAGAAGGAAAGCCTTCCGGCATGCTCCCGAGAAGACTGTCCCTGGGTTAAGTTCTAGATTTTGCTGCATCCTCAGACACACAGACTTTTCGTGACAGTTCTGACAGTGGCGACATCTCATGCCACCTAACAACGCAGACAACTTTGGCCCGTGGACAGCACTGTTCCCTCCGACATTAAGTATGAGTCTACGTTAGCGCACGACGAAAGTTCAGTCACCAAACCCCTGTCTCCTTAAAGTGCCTGTCCACCATTCTTCAGGGCAGACTGAAAGAAAATTCAATCATTTTAACTTGGAGGAATTGTGCTGGGGAAGCAATATATGTTTTTAATTATTACCCTAAATTAGCCCAAGTCCAATACCATCCTTGGCATACTACACAGGGAATACTTATCAAGAGACATGTGTAAAGCTCTTCTAGTCAATAAACGGGTAGGGAGGTTTAATATGCCTCATTAGAAAGCCCATATTTAAGGAAGTAAATATATAACTCCTACTTATCAATTTTACTTTGGACAGTTAATAGACTATCTACGTGAAGCAATGTATCACAAATTCCAGATAAACATGACTGCTATTTTAGAAATCTTTCAACTGCTCTCCTATGATTTTTATTTCTTTTATAACCACATTATGAAACGCATAAAGATGACACAACTAATTTCTATTACGTGGGGTCCACTTTCCAGGTAAATGTTAACATCCCTTGTGTTTCTTTCCAGGCATAAATTAATACATGTCAATAACTCATTTCCAGTATTTCAAAAGTGTTTAAAATATAAAACAACAATTCTATGTGTATCAAAAGCAACTGGGAAGAAGAGGTGGCAGCTGCCTTTTGTCACCCAGAGATTTTATGGCTTTCGGTCACCAATCACAAAACTTCCCTATTCCTAAATACTTTAAGATAAGGGTGTTGGAAATCAAATCAATTCAGACGTCTACATGCAGGCCGCAATCTTTCTAACCAGGGACACACATGTTGTCCTTGTCAAATCACCTCGGCGTCAACCAGCTGAAAATATATTATCTGGTAGAAACCATCGATGTCCTTTCCTGGGTTCTTTGACGACACCACAGGAATGTCCACGATGACTGCAGCTCTGGTGAGACGAGGGGAATTGCGGGTACTTCCTGAGTGGATTCAGACACTGTTACTCCGGTTTCAAAATTAAATTCCCAACAACAAAAGCACAAGGCCTGACAGTGATTATGTGGTAAGTAGCTGACACTGGGCTTGGAAAACCACGTGGGGTGTCCAGCCAGGTCTGGGTTTAGATGCTCCTGCCTCTCGTGAGCTGCGTGAGCTTGAGCTTGACCCCTGAGTTTTGGGGTCCTTCCTCCCTGCGAAAGGCAGATCCTCTTCACGTGCAGTGAGCAGGTGTGGCCAGCTAGAACCGCGCTGGGCCCCCAGCAAGGGCACAAAAAGTACCAGCTACTGTCTAAGCTCAATATTGTATAAATGTGTTTATTCTCTGGAAAGCTGGAATGACTTGGATCAATTTCTTCAAGCCCCATTTGGAACAAAAGTGTCCAACACACAGACATAATTAATCCTATATGCAGAATTTTTATGCTTCATTGTGTCCCTGAGGGTCTGAGCCTTTGCTCATAGAGATATGGGTCTCCATCTCGTCACCTGTTTCCTATCACTCTTGTACTATCCTTTTTTATTTCTTTTTACGTTTCTAACAGGAATAACCCAAAGCAAAGCAAAAACAAAGAGTCAATTTAATGCACAGGAATTAAGGTCTGGTGAAAGTATTCCTAATTTCATCTTACTTAATCAAGCTGTTTATGAAGAGGCACCTGAATCGGGGCAGGGAGGGCCATGTGGTTGTTCTGGAGAGTTACCAAGTGCTCGCCTAATAAATATCTGAGCCATCGCGGTAACTGAGACCCAGTGAGCAAGCCGCCCCTGGCATTAGCACAGCTTAAAAAAAACCAACAACAACACGGAAAAGAAAGAAAAGAAAACCCTCTGTGGTTATCCTGCTCCTGGTTTATAACTCAGTATAACTTAGAGTAATGCAGGTTCCAGCAACTTTGCTGTTTTCTTCAATTAGTTAATGAAAGTACAGTTTTGATGGATGGCAGCCAGGAGGATTCATTTGTAATGAGCAGTGGTTCAGGGGATCACTCAAACACTGACACCTTTCCTGTGGAAGGCTCCTTTCCAGGGTACTTAATTGTAACATATTGCTGCTATTATTTTAAAGTAATAGCTCATTATAGAATAGGATTTCTATACAAGCCCTAATAATTCTGTTATGTCTACCATGATTTTTCAACATCAGCTAATGAACTGCCCCATCATTTATCAGTAAATAGCATCTAATGTTGCACAGTAAATCTTGTGTCAGAATTCTTTGTGCCAGCTTCCTAGATCAGGAACAATTAATATCATCAGAATTGGTGATTGGGGAACCTACATCCTCATCTGGCCTTGCAATGAAATCATTTGACAAGTTGATACAACAGTCCCATTTTTCATTCGCTTTATCGGCTGCTGGCTTACAATGACATCCATAAGAGGTTTAGAACTTCACCAAAGAGTCGAGATATACTTTAGGGCCGAACCTACCAGCCCAATTCCTCTGCAGCCTTCCGCAAAATTTCCCAAAACTTCCGTTTTCGGTGATCACCAGTGACCCAATAAAAAATGAGCTACCCCTTTTTCTTGATTCACATCTAGCATTTCCCTGAGCCCTGTGACAGGGTTATAGCGAAGTTTTCTCAAATAGTTCCCTTCTTTCCGTCGGAGAGAGGTAAAACCTAACGACTGTGCAACTCTATGCTCTTTTCAAGGATACAGACTTCAGGTCCCCTTTGACACGGACATAGGTATCACGCGAGTGTGTGTGTGTACATGCACCGTTCACATCTCTGCCCCATTTTTGCAGTGTAGATACATATTGCTTTCAACATTTGATTGGTTCATCGTCTTGGAAATGGATTACAAAATTGCCATCTCCAGCATCTCCCCAAATACATTCGAAGTATTATCCTTCTCTTTGTAAAGAGTTTTCTTGACAAGGTTAACCTCACTGCTAAATGGGCTCTGTTTCCACGTAAAAGCATTGCAGACACATTTCCAGGGATCTGACCAGGACCACCTCAATCTCCTCAGGGTCCAGAGGTGCAGAGCGGTGTCTGCTTGCTCGGCTTTGCTCTCTCTGCTCCTGTACGGATTTGTGGAAATCTCCCGGAGACCCAGGTGGGGCCTCCTTGCCCAGCCTGGCGCCCGGAGCAGCGGGTGTCTGGGGCAGTGCCGTTGCCATGGAACCGCAGGGAGATGCAGGCTGGAGGTGAATACAGGCTCAGGGAGGACTCCTCACGGCGCCTTTCACACTTCCAGCTTCAAGGCGGGTCTCACACTTAAGAGTTCTCTTAGGACCCTCCGCGGATGCTCACGACACACACCCAGGTCAGTTTGTGCTTAGAGAAGCAGCACCCTCGTCAGTCAGGCTGAGAAATTGGTGCCTTGGGAATCAGTTCAGCCCAACAGTATTTGGTATTAGAATTAAATAAGGTGCCGAATGGGAAAAGGTGAATGAAACTCCCGGAGATAGCATAATATTAGCATAGATAATCGGCCAATATTCCAAAATTGTTTTTTCATCCAATCCAGATTTGTGAATTAAAACGGGATAGGCAAAAGGAACACGGGAGGCCGATCTCAGCTCTCACGGAAGTGACCATGTCTGGAAGGCTGGCTCAGCACTGTGCCCAGAACACGAGGACCACGGACAGGGGCCAGGCATCTTCAGCGCGGGAGAGGAGGACTCCTTCAACCTTGCGGAACAGAGACGCGGACACTGAGAGGGAAGCAGCGCCACTGCACTGACAGCAGAGATGCCACCACCAAGAGTAAATCCATCACCTCTTTCCTTCCACAACCTTCCAGGCTGGTCAGGGCAGGCAGGGGTTCAGGGGGGAGGCCTGAGCTATTCTGAAAGAATCTGAGATGGCCTTTAAGTAAATCTACCTTCAAATGGAATTCAGCTGATTTCCTGATGTTTAAACCATGGAGACATAATCGGCACGGCCGTCTTAGAAATGTCTCCTTAGCTGGAGTAAAGAACGGGGCGCAGCAAGGACCCGGCCACCCAGCCCGCAGGCGGGATGAGATGGAGCCCCTGGGGGGCTTGGCCCATACGCAGGTAAATCCAGGCCCTCAGAGGCACGATTTGTCTCTGCAGCCCCTAAAACTCTTACCGGCTTCTAAAAGTGTGAGCTCTCCTTCCCTACCCTGTATTCCCTTGCACTGATTTTTAATATTCATAGACACTGGCTCAAAGCTCTTAGCAGCAGAGAAAATGCATAAGACATATATAAGAAATGGAAAATACGTAGTCAAAGATATTATTTTCCTTCCCCCTTTTAAGGAACACTTTTACTTGTATATTTCAGTTTTTATCACACATATTCCTCTCAATCGTTCCAAATCCTTTCGTGGGAAAAGGCAGAAAATAAGTAGTTTTATTTTAACCACTTTTCCCCTCCCCCTATGCTCCCTTTCCCTTGCCCTCTAGAATATATCTAATAGGTAAAGTTTGATTTCCTGTGTGATAATTGCCTTTAGACCAAGACGAGATTAAAAACCAATGGGTTCCACCTTAACTGTCACTATTACATTACAAATACATAAAATGGAAATCCATCCCCATCATTGGATAGACTAGACTATAAAGGTATTTTTGCTAATTGTCTTATATATTAAACTCTATGCATCCTTTCATAAGCATCAGGTTATTAGCAGGAAAAAGAAGGCCTATTAATGCATCCCTGTAGTAAGATATTTAAACTCTAACCTGCCTCCTGTAAATCAAATTTTGATGAGTGAAAACAAACTTTGGAGAGAAAGAAAAGAAAAGAAAAAGGCCAAGCTTCATGCCCTCAGTGATACAAGTTCTCAGTCATTTAAAAGATTCAGACCTATTTTCTAAAATGGAGTCATCTTGAAACCTTTGAGATGTTGCTTCACCAATGAAATGCTTTGAAGCAAAAACAACAACAAAACTTTGTGTTCTCTGACTCCTTCCTGAAGCTGGCCTTCCTGCCCATCTGCCTCTGAGCACTGCCTCGGTCTCGCAGAAGATTAATATTTCAGAACTTGTCATGGGCAGTTCCGTCGACTCCACCGCTGCCCACGTCTGACAAGCTATTTATCATGTCACTAAGTGCCAGCATTAAATTATCCCCGCTGTTATGACAGCAACATTATTCATCAGGGTTGCAGCCTCAATACAAGGCTGCTTACAGCTGCTTCTGTCTTCGTTTTTGTCTTTTCAGGGGAGTATTGATCTCTGCAGCTTGTGTGGAAGAGAAAAGAAAGAAGGAAGGGAGAGACGGAGGGTGGGGGGGAAGGAGGGAAGGAAGGAGCAAACAATGGAAACGACGGGTCTTATCCAATATGATGACTCTGCTGTGTTAATGTTCCTCCAAATTTGGAAACTTTTATTTTTACGGAATAAGCAGTCTTTGTTGCATCTTCCTTCTTCGTGGGAACCATACAAAGGGCTGAGATGTAGAGACACTGAAATGGGAAGGAGGGAAGGAAGGAGCAAACAATGGAAACGACGGGTCTTATCCAATATGATGACTCTGCTGTGTTAATGTTCCTCCAAATTTGGAAACTTTTATTTTTACGGAATAAGCAGTCTTTGTTGCATCTTCCTTCTTCGTGGGAACCATACAAAGGGCTGAGATGTAGAGACACTGAAATGGACACTGAAAATGCTCACTGTGACACTGCCTCCTATACATCCACAAGAAAGTTCCCTGCGTTTATTTCCTTTCTCTGTTCCTCCCCTGACAGTCGAGTGCCAACTGGAGGACCGTTTGCTTGTAGTGTCTGTGTGACTGGATAGTCAGGGACGGTTATTTTACTCGATAGAATTTTATTCAATTTTGTGAGGCTCTGGAGCAATTTGAATTTCAGGGTGACTATTTTTCCCGAGAAACTGCATGAGTTGAAAATGCTGGAAGAAAATAAAATTGTCAACATTTGTTCTGATTCTCTAAAAGAATGCAGGGTGCAATGATCTTTTTTAAAAGCTAAATCACAGTGACTCGGTGACCTGCGTCTTTCTTTCTGTCTTGTTTGTTAGCATGTAAGTGATGTCACACCCAGGAAACCAAACCTCACATCCAACCTGCTAGTTATGGATAGATGACATGATTTATAGGAGAGACGGTCAGGGTAGGGGATCCTCCTGTTCAAGGTGACACCAGCCTGTCTAGCAGCCAGCAGTGATGGACCCGGAACCATTTCACCCAACAGACAGGGGTGTGGAACACACCAGCTTTGTCTCAGCCCAGCTCAGCAGGATAAACCAGATGGGAGCTATCTGGCCCTCCTCCATCCTCCAAAGACATCAGGGCTAAATTCTTAACATCTGAATCACTCAAAGTCTAAATGCATTTCTTGTTTATTGTACTAACTTTACAATTTCACTTCCAGAATCACCTCCGTGGAAGTTCACCTTCAGCTTGCTTGAAAAGCATCGAAATGCTTTTGGGGCAGCTCGTCCACTGTTCTCTTCATAAATACTTCGAATAAGTGAATTTAGCCGTTTGGCTGAGAGCAGAAAACTTAGGATGGTCTTATGCTTGCTTTAGGACCCTAAAAACAAACAATAGGGTTTGAAATTAATTCCCGATTTCGGACCCATCCAGGTGAACTGTTTCAGGACAGTGGTGGCGTCCACCTCTGTTCTTGAACAAACAGAAAGGGAATTCAGGGCAGTGGCCTTGGCCAAGCAGGAAGGAGCCAGGAGACGGTGAGAACCGCTCCGTTCGCCCAAGGGCACCATGTCACGACGCGGGGCCCTCCTTCCCCACGCACGGCGTCGTGCACGGCTTCATCCACGCCGTTAACAAGCCTATCATCTCCACACGTATCGCACTTCCCCACACTCTGTTCCAAGTCCTCCCCAGCGGTCTCCCAGCCCCACCTCCGGGTCCAAATCACCGGCTCCTCTTGCCTGAAGCACTGGCACAGACGGTGTAGTTCCCCGGTTTCTACTCGTGTCCCACCGTATTCCAGTGCTCCACGCGGACAGCCAGAGGGGTCTCCAAAAAAATGCCCCAAGCATCATGTTACACCCCACCGAGATTCCAGCCACTCTGCAACTTGCTGTGTTAAAATCCTGGTTTCTGCCTGGGAGGGAGGGAGCTCCCACGCCTCCCATCCCTCCCAGGCCAGGGCCAGAAGGAGACCCCAGTCTGCAGGGAGAAACGTCCCTGCCCTTGGGCTAGAGAAGGCAGCTGGAGGCCACGTGGTGCCCCAGTAAGACTCCAGGACACACCCGCCACCAGCACTGGGACCCAGGCGATCCGGGCACAAAATTTAAGGGGGCACCAAAAGTCCCTGGGAATCGACCCTCAAAAACCTTCAGTAATCAAGACAAACAATACTTTAATGCAATATTTTTAAAAATTGAATCAGCAAACAATGTAGGCCACCCACTTGTTCTTATAGTCTCATCGGCCCCAGGGCCAGGGCTGGGGTGGGGCAGGGAGCAGGGTCATGCAAGTACAGGGTGGAATCCAACCTTTCTTTAAAACTTTGATGGTTTCTTTTTCATCACGGATTTTTTTTTTTTGCATTAATTTTTCTTGCATTTTCTGAAAACGTTGCCTAAATCATTATATTTTTGATGTCCCCTTAAACTATGCACATAAAGTAAGTGTTTCACCGACCTCACTCTAGTCCTGGCCCTGACACACACACACGCACGCACGCACGCACGCGCGGGCATGCCTGGAATCAAGGCAGGCGGGGGAAGCCTGGCTGCCGGTCCAGTCTGCGAAGGCCGGTTGCCTTTCCATACCTGGGAGGGGAGGGGCACGTGGCCAGCTCAGAGGACCAGGGCTGCGTGGCCAGTAAGCTGTGACGCAGCAGCCAGGACTTGAGGGGCTAGGATTCTGGGGAGCAGCTACATTTGCTCTGGCATCTCCTCGGGACACTGTCTTTTCTCACATCAGAGCAAACAGGAGGCTGCAAGCTTTGGCAATCTCTCTGGAGCACGAAGATGGAAAGCAGAGTTAGGTCAACCCCAAACAGAAGAATTGGAGGATCCAAATCCCCGTGGATCAGCTACATCAGAGAAGCGAGCCTGAGACCCTTCTTGTACTTCCCGTAAGAGGAGTTCTGTGAGTGCTGGGGCCCTGGAGGCCGGTGAGGGCCAAGCACCCACGTGGACACAGCTGCTGAGCCTGAAAAGCCAAGCAGGTTCTGCAGTTTCATGGTGCGGAGGCTACAAAAACAGGAGCTCAGGGCTCACTGAGGAGGAAGCCTCGAGGATCACAGGCTTTCAGGCCAGAGCCCTAAAAGGCTGCACTCTAGGAGAAAAGACTAGAAAAGACAAGCCAGAAACTCACCAGTCCTAACAAACCCTGAAACACCTCAATCTCCTGCCAGAAGAAAATGAGATCCTTTGGAGGAATGTAACATCATCAGAATGCTGCAATTTTTCATTAAATATTTCAGGCATTCAGCTCACTATTACCACATATGCCAAAAAAACAGGGCCAAATAGCATGAGCGGATTAAAAAAAAAATCATACAATAGAAACAGACGCACAAGTCACCCAACTATCAGTTATGATTATATATTCAAGACAAAACTGAAAAGCCACTTCCCTGACAGTCCAGTGGTTAATCCACGCGTCCACTGCAGGGGGCACGGGTTCGATTCCTAGTCGGGGAACTAAGATCCTGCAGACCACACAGGGCGCACCCTACCCACCCCCAAAAAAAAGGACAAAAATGAAAAGTTAGAGAATTTTACCAGAGGAATTAAATCAATCCGATTTGGAAACTAAAAAACACAAAAACTGAGCTGAAGACTTCCACACGTGTGGCTAAGAGCAGATCAGGGATAGCAAAGGAGAGCAAATTCAAACCATTTAATTAAAACAATGAAAATTAAGTAGGCCTTCCCTGGCGGCGCAGTGGTTGCGAGTCCGCCCGCCGATGCAGGGGACGCGGGTTCGTGCCCCGGTCCGGGAAGATCCCGCATGCCGCGGAGCGGCTGGGCCCGTGAGCCACGGCCGCTGAGCCTGCACGTCCGGAGCCTGTGCTCCGCAACGGGAGAGGCCACAACAGTGAGAGGCCCGCGTACCGCAAAAAAAAAAAAAAAAAAAAAATTAAGTAAATTTCAGTTCAAGTGCATAGGAAGTGTCGAGATGGAAGCGCACAGAGAGAAAGGACGGACATACAGGGAAAACCCAACAACCACCATAGGGAGATTTAATAAGCACATCACTGAGGCCCCAGAAAAGGAGGCGAGAAGAGAGAGGTGGAAGCAATATTTGAAAAATCAGTGGCTGATCATTTCACCGACGTGGCAAGCGGTTCTATGGACCTCAAGCAGAAGAAACCGAAATGAACCTCACGTAGGACTACCACATAAACTGCCTTGGGGTATATTGATACCATAGAAGACCGAACCTCAGTGTCGAGGACCACTGCCCTGTGGATGCAAATGCATCTCTCGACCGTAAAATAGAGCAAAAGAAGCAGAGGTGAGGAAGGGTGCCTGCTGTCCGCCTTTCAGCGGTAAGCACATGGCTGATAAAGTAATAATGCCCATTCCTCGGACCCCAGGACCTCTTTGTTAGGACTCAGTATTTAGCCCAGATTCAAAAAGGAAAAACAAAAGTGCAAAGTCAAATTGTTGATGGTTTGTTTTCTTCTCAACCAGTTTGAATTCAGTTAGCTGAATGCAACTAGTTTGAATCTGAAGGATGTGGGGAAAGGGAAGAAATATGGCTAAATATAATGAAGACATTCACGATTCCAGACTCTAGAAAGTGTCACTTAATTTTCTTAATGATTTAGGAGAAAAGGGGGAAGACAGGAGGGGAGGATGGAGAAAGTTTACTTTCTTTAATGCAAACATATCCTTCTATTTCAATATCCACACACATGTATCTGTATATACATACACTCATATGTATATATTTATATTTGTATACCTAACCTTGGCATTTCTACTTGGCCAGTAGCTGAAAGGCATTTAACTACTATCCCCAGATCTCCAACGGACCCCAGGCCCCGACAAGCACTACGTTTCTACAATTTCATAGGCAAATGAGCAACGCTGGGGCTTATATTTTGAAAGATGTTGTGGGAAAGACGTGCGAATGTTGTTCTTGTCTGTGCTGTTCGAAACCCTGGGAAGTCCCTTTGTTAACTCTCGGGGTTCATCTAAATCCCCGCCTGTAAGGCTCTACTGTTCTCAGCTCCAACCCTTGCTGAAGAGGAAATAAAAACACACAAGGCGTTCTCCCCGCTCTAGTCCCCCACTTTTTGAAAACAGGATTTGTGGTTCAGCAAAGGAAAATCTAATTTTAGCGTATGCACTAAAATTATTTAAGAGCTTATAGGTCTGAAAAACAAAGATTGAATCACATATCACTTAGGTGTGCTTTCTTTCTTCCTTATTCTGAGACTTCCAATGGAGCTTTGCTTCCTGGTAAGGCTTACGAAATCTAAAACTCAGCACAATTGAATACACATTGGATGTAGAGAGAAAAATTGTAATTATATTAAGTAAATTTCTATTCTGACTGATTTTAAATGGTTTTATCTCTGTGTAGTAATAGTGCATTAAAGAAGAAAAGTAAATTTGGAAGAAGTGAATACTTTATGTGTTTTCCTGTCAAGTGTCTGCAAAAGCATGTAACTCCTTCCTTTTTTAGTGTCATGGCAATTCAAAATGATCCATAAATTAGTCAAAAGATAAGAATAACTTATGTTGAAGGGACAGCATTTATATACTTAAATACAGCTTATAATCTTCATTTCTCTTGGCTAACTATGCAGAGGTGAAATTCTCACATGTTTTCTTTTTCAGGTCAGGTTTATTATTCAAATATCTTTTTTTTTTTTTAATTTTTGGCTGCACTGGGCCTTCGTTGCTGCACGCAGGCTTTCTCTAGTCGCAGCGAGCAGGGGCTACTCTTCGTTGTGGTGCGTGGGCTTCTCATTGCTGTGGCTTCTCTTGTGGCTTCTCACAGGCTCTAGGCACGCGGGCTCAGTAGTTGCAGCATGCGGGCTCAGTAGTTGTGGCTCAGGGGCTCTAGAGCGCAGGCTCAGTAGCTGTTGCGCATGGTAGTTGCTCCACGGAATGTGGGATCTTCAGGGACCAGGGCTCGAACCCGTGTCCCCTGCATTGGCAGGTGGATTCTTAACCACTGCGCCACCAGGGAAGTCCTCAAATATCTTATTAATTTTTATTTCATATTGGAGCATAGTTGATTAAAATCGTTGTGTTAGTTTCAGGTGTACAGCAAAGTGATTCAGTTATACATATACATGTATCTATTCTTTTTCAAATTATTTTCCCATTTAGGTTATTACAGAATATTGAGCAGAGTTCCCTGTGCTGTACAGTAGGTCCTTGTTGGTGATCTATTTTATATATAGTAGTGGGTACATTTATTATTAAAATTTTTGTTGAAAGATTCTTAATGAATTGATTAAATAAAAGTAAATGTACCTTAATAATTTTTTATAGAAAATAAAGACAAAGCTTTATAAATTCAATTGAAACCAAACCTTCCACTAGATACTTATCTGGCGAGCACTTTGGTCTTGTCTGTAATCACATCAAAGCAGTAGGTCCAGGATTTGATTCCAGGCAATCTGATTCTGCGTCCAGTCCAGAGCCATCCAATTCTTTATTTTCTTAATGTGAGTATTTTTAGGGAAAACTTCTAAAAAGTTGAAGGAGTTGTTTGCTATAATTTGTACCATAGCCTTGAGTTCCAAAGTCAATATTGTGTGCTCTTCCAAAACTAAAGGAAACATGCACGTGTCACGTACAGAAACACACACACACAACATATGCACGTATGTTGTGAATATATTTTACTCTATGTGTGATAAAACAAATATTAACCCAAAGTATTTGTTGATAACTTATTGACATTATAAAAATTGCTTTCCCACCATATGCTTTTTTAAATACCAGGAAAAAATTGGTTTTTCTGACTCAATTTCCAAATTCTAAACTTTTACAAAAACTTTAAATTATGAATTTAGTTTTGAAATAGTTCTTTTCTTTGGGCCTAGTGAAATCACTACTGGCTCTGTATTTATGAGCTTTTCCAAAAGTGCACCGCTGAACCACCTGCCTTATCATGATATTTAAATGAGAATGTTTTCCTTTGGAAGACCATCTCTAAACTCAGTAAAAAGCTGTGCTTGGCTGAGTTAGTACTTGATCTAAGCAATGCATACAAGTCCTGACTTATTTTGGTGTCATGAGAAATATTCTAGAAAGTAAGACCATGCTCTGAATGGATGGTGACACAATGTCAAATTACCGGATTTGAAGGTCATCAGTCAGAAACAGAACATGTGTAGAATTTCTTCAATCTTATTTTGTGAAAAGTAATGTGGACAAGGAAATTAAAAGAACATAGAAAGTGACAAAGATGATATTAAAGACACCCAGAGGACAAAGGGCTGTGTTTACAATTTATTCAAAGTTTCATACAACACAAATTAAATATAATACAAGCTACTTTTTAATTATTAAAATGAACTTTTCCCCCCATAGATGTAAGCTGTTAATAAAAAGAGAAAAGATAATTGCTCTCCCACTAAACTGCCCAGTGTTCTGTCCCTTGAAATGGGGCTGGTTTCTTTAGACTCTCTTGTGATTACTTTCAAAGCTATTGTGAGTTTATGAGTGCTTTTAGCTCCTAATACAGCTTCAAATGTCAATCTTTATATTACTGAAGGACAATTAGGCAAATCATGTAATTGTGTTGTCACTTATTAATTTCAAGCTCCAATGTCATAAATTATATGTTTTAATTAATACTGTGTCAATGGCAATCTGTAACTTTGAATGCATATGGAGGTTAACAAGAATACATAATTAAGAGAAAACAGTGAATAAGGGCACGGCTGAACAGTTTATAAAATTAGGCAAGAAACGGACTGCTTTGTCAGCATGTAAGCACCATTATTCAATAAAAGAAAAAAAAGGATGGGGGGATTAATAAACTAGAGCAGAGAAAAAGAAACAATAGAATAAGATAATAAAAATGAATTCATTTAAAAATGAATGAATGAATGAATGAACAATACAATGAAACATTCTAAACCAAAAATACTCAAGAAATTCGGTGTATTTGTTGCTGTGGTGCGAGTGTGTGTGTTCCCTCCAAATCCACATGTTGAAGCTTAACCCTCTATGTGATAGTGTTATGAGGTGATTAGGTGGTGAGGGTGGAGCCCTCATGTGTAGGATTAGTGCCCTTATAAAAGAGACCCATAGAGCTTGTCACTTCCACCCTGTGGGGACAAGGTGAGAAGGTAGTGGCCATGCTGACACCTTGACCTTGGACTTCCAGCCTCCGGGACTGTGAGAAATAAATGTCTGCTGTTTATAAGCCACCCAGGCTGTGGAATTTTGTTATAGCATCCTGAATGGACTAAAGCTTTTATCAACAGATGTTTCCAGTTAATTGAGTTGGTTAAAACCCTTCTTAAGTTTCGATTCTCAGTGCTAGAGATCTTTCTAAAATATATGACCTCACTCGCCTGTCTTAGTAAACACAGCACAGGGAAAACCACTCAGCCTTGTTTCAGGGACTTTATTCTAACTAACATTTCTCATCATCTGGGGTCACGCCTGCCTACATTCTATTCTATTCTGTGATATTGATCTAAAGATACCACAGACAAGATATCTTCAACATAAAGAACTAGTGTTGCTGTTAGGATTTACTACTTTTTTTATCCCATAAAATTAGAATGTGGGCCTGCTTTATTGAAGTTTCTGTTTAGGAATGAATTGAGGATTCACAGGAAGTCAAAGTTGAGAGGAACAACAAAAGCTGCTCAGTCATTCATTTTACAGACCTCTCATGCTGTCACCCTCCTTGGGTTGAAGAAACTGGCCCTGGACATTTCTATCAACTGTTGTGGAAACAACTGCAACCAAAAATTATTTTCCAGTTTTCTTCCCATTATGGTGAGTCTACTGTCATTGCAAAGTGAGTTGTAAGGGCTCATGAAATGAACCTGTGCATGAATAGTAGTTAATGAAAAGCGTCTGATTTCTATGACACAATGGGCTAAAAATTAGTACAATTTCTTTGATTTTTCTGCTCAAGCTTCATTGTGAAAGAATGCCCCATCGTCTAGCTTAGTGACCTTGGAAAGTGGTTTTATCTTTTGGGGCTTCAACATTCTCTCCTGTCAAACGAGAAAATCAAAATGCCTCACAGGAGAGCAGAGAGGGTTCAGGAGCAGAAACGATGGAAAAGTACATCATGAACAGTCGAGTGAAAGCACAGGTGAGATTTTGTTATGAGTTACACAGGCTACTGTATAACACGACCTATACATGGAATCTGAAGTAGATGAACTCAAAAACAAAGAGTTGACTGATGGTCGCCGGGGGCCGGGGGTTGGGGTGGGAATAAGAAGACATTGGGCAAAGGCTACAGACTTCCAGTCATAAAAGGAGTAAGTTCCAGGAATCAATGGACAGCCTGGTGACAATAGTAAACGATATTGTGTTATATTCTTGAAAGCTGCTCAAAGAGTACATCTTAAATGTTCTCAACACGCACACTACTAACTGTGTGAGGTGAAGGAGTTGTTAACTAATGCTATTATGGTAATCATTTCACAGTATACATCAAACCATGCCGTTGTACATCTTAAGCCTACGCAATGATACATGTCAATTATGTCTCAATAAAGCCAGAGAAACAAACAAAACAAGAGCAAACCTTGCTGAGAAGCCACCTTTCTCCTTCCGCTTACAGATCTCAATCTTGTTCTGTACAGAATGGCAGGTACAATAAATATTTGCCACAAACAAGTAAAAAAAATTGTTAGGCATTTCGTAGAAAATGCATTTTCCTGGAAGCGCCCTGAGAGTTTCTGATTCACAATGTGAATGAACGCAAAATGCTTTGATACAGTCAAGTGGGGGCCATCGATCTGTAATGACCAGGAATACAGGGCACTGAGCCAGGTCCCTTCTGTGCAGCCTTATTCTAGTCCATCACTCTGGCAAAATCCTGGATGGCTTTGTACAGTCTTTGCAGCAGCAGTGTAATTGGTGGAGTTCTTCCATAAAGTACATTCTTATAAATAGCTATCATTTTCTGAATAATTTCTAAGCATGGGGACTGTGTGATTGGCTACATGCATCATCTCATTTAATTTTCACAAGCTTAAGAGTTTAGTACTAATATTATCCTGCTCGTGTGGGTGAGGAGATTGGGGTTTCGATTGGTTAAGTACCTCATTCGGTATCGCACAGCAAGTAAATGGAGATGCCGGGTCTGTCTAAATCAAAGCCCCTGTTCTCCATCACTGTGCAGTCAAACTGCTAGTAGCCTGAATTGTAATTCTCTAACGCCTGGGATTGTTTCCTAAAGAAATAATCCAATAAAATGAAGAGTTTTAAGTGGAAAAGAATTTCTTTGGTTCTTTGAAATAATCTGAACATTCGAAGGTTGGAAAACAGTTAAATCAATTCTATTCAATCAAATAATATGTAGAGATTAAAAACCTTTATGAAGATGATAGAGCCACTGTTAAATGGAGAATAATTCAAAGAACACTGAATAATGCTATTTTGGGGAATATGTAATAAGTCCAGATGGGCAAAAACTAGAAAGAAAGATGAGAAGATGAACATGGTTGTTTTTCGCTAGTATTAAAATTCTCGACGGACTTTACTTCCTCCACTTCTTCTTCCTTCTTCACATTAACAGTTTGTGCCCCTTCTATATTCAGACACTGGTCCATCCTCCCAAGGAGCTCACAGACCAGCGAGAGAGAGAAATTCGATGAAAGGTTACCACGTGTTGAGAAAAGTGTTACAAAAAAACACAGAAGATGTGTGTGTCAGAGATCACAAGATGCCAAGAGATCACAGAACGGAGGGTGTCTGCTGTGTCGAAGGAGCACAGGGTCCGGACATTCACTAGATGAACAGGAGCAGAGGCGTGAGCTGATGGAAAATGTGTCCGACATAAAAAGGAAGAGAGTGGGGGCTTCCCTGGTGGCGCAGTGGTTGGGGGTCCGCCTGCCGATGCAGGGGACACGGGTTCGTGCCCCGGTCCGGGAAGATCCCACATGCCGCGGAGCGGCTGGGCCCGTGAGCCATGGCCGCTGGGCCGGCGCGTCCGGAGCCTGTGCTCCACAAAGGGAGAGGCCACAGCAGTGAGAGGCCCGCGTACCGCAAAAAAAAAATAAAAAATTTAAATTTAAATTTAAAAGGAAGAGACTGTGTTTAGTTCCTGAAAGGGTTAGTGTTTTAGTGGATCTGGAAGAGGAACTCATCTGCTGTCTATCTATGTCTATTCATCTATCTATCTATCTGTGTATCTGTCTATCTTTTATTATTATTATTAATCTATTATCATCTATCATCTATCTATCCATCTAGCTAGCTAGCTATCATCTATCTATCTATTATCATCTATCTATCATTCTCTCTATCTTACACTCACACAATCTACAAGCACATCTACACATGTGCTGTTAGTTTCTTAGAATTCATTTTATTAGGCAAGAAGTTTGGTAATTTGCCAACTTTTTATTTATTTAGGAAACAAAGTTTCTCATAGATAACCTATGGAGGAGATCCACATAATCTTAGAATTGGAAGGATTCACGAACTCCTGGGAATCTGTAGGGAGAGATAGAAAGAGAGATGATAGATTTCTATCTCTATAGTTCTACCTATACCTATATCTACATCATCTATCTCCAACGCTATCATCTTTCCTTCTCTCTCTCTCTCTCTCTCTATACCTATCATCTGTCTACCTATTAGCAGATGGAAAGTTAACTGACATCTATATATCTACATCTATATCTTCATCTCTTTGGAGAGAAAGAGAGGGAGAGATGGAGCTAGATGACACACATATGTCTAGGTAGATAGAGAGATAGGTAAATATCTATATCTATATATCTCACATCAAACAAGGTTTCAAGATCTGTTAAGGCTGAAGTTGAGAAATGAACAAAAGAAGATGAAATCATCTCAAATTTTATTTGAGTCCTGGGTATAGTATGAGAGTGGAAATATGACTAGTTTGAGCAGGGCCAAATTTCAACATCTTTAGTGTATTTAATTTCCTACAGCATCTGATATTGCCAAATATTTGTAAAAGTGGGCCAAAAATCTCTGCACTTCAGTTTCCTAAAAACTAACTTCACAATGAAAAATAATGAGATAATATTAAAAACGAAAAAAAAAGAAGGTAATCTGGTACATAACCTGGTTGTTTAACAATATATTTATTTCTGACTTTGCTTTCTTTGGGGGGTCTCACCTGACCAGATCTCTAGCTTGTATGTTGCAGCCTTCACGTGAGAATTTCTCCAGCCCGGGAACACGAGTCTCTTGGAATGGTGGCCAAGCCTAGTACTAACCCCTAGATTCTGCGCTTTGCCTCTCTCTGACTCTACCAGCATGCCCCAGCATGTTTCCAGGAGGGAAGAGTCCTAGAAAGTACTTGTCATCTGAATTTTCCAGTATGTACACCCGGCACGAAAGCACAGGCTCTCTCCTTACCTCTATTGTAAAGATGCCCCGAATTCTTTCTACTTCCAGCCTTTTTGTTTCTTGTTTCTGCTTCATTTTTTTTTAATTTTTATTTATTTACTTTTGGCTGAGTTGGGTCTTTGTTGTTGCGTGCCGGCTTTCTCTAGCTGCGGCAAGCAGGGGCTACTCTTCGTTTCCGTGCGCAGGCTTCTCATTGCGGTGGCTTCT